>NC_063374.1:84676-129430 GCF_021869965.1 Rhincodon typus | reverse complement strand
CCACTTCCATCTGGAAGGACAAGGGCAGTAGATATATGAGAACACCACCACCTTTAAGTACCCCTCCAAGCCACTCACCATCCTGACTTGGAAAGATATCACCATTCCTTGATTGTCAATGGGTCCAAATCCTGGCGTTCCCTCACTATTGGCATTGTGGGTCAACTCACAGCAGGAGGACTGCAGCAGTTCAAGAAAGCAACACAAAACCCACCTTCTCAATAGCAACTAGGGACGGGCAGAAAATGCTGGGCAGCCAGCAATGCCCACATCCCACAAAAATGAATAAAAGAAAATAAACCAGGCCCTTCAGTCCAACTCATCCAAACCAACCAAATTTCCCCAACTAAACTAGTCCCATTTGCCTGCTGATATCTTCCTGAACCATTCCTATCCATGTACCTGTCCAAATGACTCTTAAACATTGTAATTGTACCCACCTCCACCACTTCCTCTGGCAGTTCGTTCCATACATGCACCACACTCTGAAAAAAAAATACCCTTTGAAAGCCTTTCCCCTCTCACCTTAAACCCATGTCCGCTAGTTTTGGACTCTGCCCACCCTCGGAAAAATAGCTTGGCTATTCACGCTATCCATATCCCTCATGATTTTATAAACCTCTACATGGTCACCCCTCAGTTCATTGTCTAACTGTATGGTGCTAAAAGGGGACAAAAAGTTGAAGCTTTTGTCACATATTCATCATAACTAGGAGGCAAGGAAAAGACATCCATTTAACAAAGCATGAGAAGGAAGTGTTGATTGGTTCAACCAGAATCTGCATGGAGATACCATTAAGTTTAATTCTCAGAACAGGCAGGTAGATTCTGATCGGTCAGGACATCGTCATAGGATGCACCAGCCTTTGCCTGTCTCTGGACCTTTTCTTATAAGAAGGTGAAAATTTATTTGCAAATTACTTTTGCCATCAGTGCTGAGTATTTATGTACGTAGCTTCTAGCACATGCAAATGCACCACACTGTGGGTCTCACGAATGGTTTTAAATTGGATTCAAGTGTAACTCTTAGCTCAGTCCAGATTGTTTACTAAATGAGTTTCAGCAACTGAATCACCGCTAATGGCAGAGATAGTTTTCTGAGGATTGTGAGCATGGGGATTTACTGACCACAAGTGGCCTGTGGCCCACTGAAAATGGTCATTGCAACTGTACCAATAGTCAGGACCAGAGCTTTACAAGTAAGGAGCCAAACTTCCCTATTTTTGTTCTCAATGCCTCCTTTTATGCAGCCCACGTTCACGTACACTCCCCCAATATTTCTGCCAAACCAATATTTCTGCCAAATATCTAGAAACAACCCTGTGAGCTATTTTGAAATTCTCCAAATGGTATACGACTCGAGGTTCCCAAATAGGCGCCTAATACTGCAGAGGAAATAATACTTCAAGCCCCCGGCACAGAACGTAATATCTCTGGCCCCCCGACTGTATGACTAACCTACGACTCCAGACCCATTGAAACTGATAGTCACAAGAAATAATGCAGTAAAGAAACAAGAACTCCCCACAACAGTTAAAAGAAGGTAGGCCATGCCTGATATTTCTGATGATGAAGTTCTCCAAAAATTATGCATGAACCACAAATACACAGCAGGCAGGTGCAAAATGAAGTCAAATTGAATTTTGGTTGTTATTGCTAGAGAACTGGAGTTTAAAATATGGAAGTCTTTTCCCAGTGTACGTGGTATTGGTGAGGCTGCACATGGTGCTGTGTGTACAGGTTGAGTCCCTGCTTTTAAGAAAGGATATTCTGGAATTGGAAACAGTTCAAAAGAGAGCCAATAGGCTGATTCCAAGGATGAAGGGGTTGACGTAAAAAGAACAATTAAAACAGGGTAGGCTGTTATTCATTCGAAATTAGAAGTATGAGGGGTGATCATATTGAAACAAGCAACATTTTGACAGGGTCAATGTTGAGAAGCTGGTTCCACTCCTGAAGGAATCTCAAACTTAGGGACATAATTTGAGAATTAGGGGTCGGTCTTTTAAAATGGGGAGATGAAAGATTTTCTTCTCCCAGCGGGTAATGAAAGTGAAATTCTCTCCCTTGTGACAGCACGATCACTGCAAGTATATGAAGAGGAAGTTGGGAGAGATTGGAAGTATTAAGCTGATCTGAAAGAGAAATTCAGGCTGGAGTACATCAACTTCAAATCACAGAATGGTGGAAGAAGGCCATGGGACTGAATGGCCTACGATTCCAAATATTATTTATCTTCACATGACTTCAGAACTGAGGACATTGGACACAGCAATTGTGAAAAACTCCAGATGCTAGAATCCAAGGTAAACAAATGGGAATGGCTGGCCCAGAAGAGAAAGCAATTTATCAGGAGAATCCTGCTTTAATTTAGGGGAACCAGTCAGTCTAGACAACATGGTTTAGTTGGTGGAGATTCTAATCAAGTACAGAGATAACAAGGTGTAGAGCTGGATGAACACAGCAGGTCAGGCAGCATCAGAGGAGCAGGAAAGCTGACCTTTTGGGTCTGGACACTTCTTCAGAAAAGAAAAAAAATTCCGAGGAAAGGTCCAGACCCGAAACATCAGCTTTCCTGCTCCTCTGAAGCTGCCTGACCTGCTGTGTTCATCCAGCTCTACACCTTGTTATCTCAGATTCTCCAGCATCGGCAGTTCCTACTATCTCTAATCAAGTACAGTTTAGACACAGCAAATGACACTCTGCATGCAGTTCATGTCTATGTGTCACACTGCAGCCGGGCAGCTCGTATGCCTCAGTTTTTCACAGGAGATGATGATATAAATGAAGGAACTGTGGGCATTCTAGCTAAGTTTGCAGATGATATAAAGATACGTGGAGGGACAGGTAGTATTGAGAAGGTGGCGAGGCTGCAGAAGGACTTGGACAAGTTAGGAGAGTGGGCAAAGAAGTGGCAGATGCAGTACAATGTGGGAAAGTGTGAGGTCATGCACTTTGCTAAGAAGAATAAAAGCATGGACTATTTTCGAAATGGGGAGAAAATTCAGAAGTCTGAAGTGCAAAGAGTCTTGGGAGTGCTAGTCCAGGATTCTCTCAAGGTAAACTTGCAGGTTGAGTCAGTAGTCAGGAAGACAAATGCAATGTTGGCATTTATTTTGAGAGGACTTGAATATAAAAGCAGGGATGTACTCCTGAGGCTTTAGAAGGCTCTGGTCAGGCCACATTTGAGTGAATTGCATGCAGTGCTGGGCCCCATATCTCAGGATGGATGTACTAGCCCTGGAGCGGGTTCAGAAGAGGTTCACGAGAATGCTCCCAGGAATCGAAAGCTTAACATATGAGGAACATTTGAGGACTCTGGGACCATACTCTTTGGAGTTTAGCAGGATGAGGGAGGATCTAATTGAAATTTCAGAATACAAAATGGCCTGGACAAAGTGGATGCTGGGAAGATGCTTCCATTGGTAGCAGGGTCTAGGACCCGAGAGCACACCCTTAGAGTAAAGGGAAGACATTTTAGAATGGAGATAAGGAGAAACTTCTTCAGCCAGAGAGTGGTGAATCTATGAAATTCACTGCCGCAGAAGGCTGTGGAGGCCAGGTCATTGAGTACATTTAAGACTGAGGTAGATAGGTTCTTGATTATCAAGGGGATCAAGGGTTATGGGAAGAAAGCAGGAGAACGGGGTTGAGGAACTTATCAACCGTGACTGAATGACAAAACAGACTTGACGGGCCGAATGGCCTAATTTCTGCTCCTAGGTCTTATGGACTCATTGGCCTGGTGTGTGGGATGGGGGCTGTGGATGTGGATGCTGGTGAGATGGCAGGTAAGGACAAGGGGAACCCTATTGCTGTTGCAGGAAGGGAGAGAAAAGGTAAGGGCGGAAGTGCGGGAAATGGGTTGGACCTGGTTCAGGGTCATGTCGACAATGGAAAGCAACACTTCACCTGCCCTTCCCCAAATATAGTCTACTGCATTTGCTGCTCACAATGTGGTCTCCTCTATATTGGGTGAACGTTTCGCAGAACATCTACGTTCTGCTTGCAATAATGACCCTGAACTACCTGTTCCCTGGCTAACATCTCTGTCTCTAGCTTGCTGCAGTGTTCCAGTGAAGCTCACTGCCAGCTGGAAGAACAACACGTCATTTTTCGCTCGGGGACCCTGCAGCCCTCCATCTCAATATCAAGTTCAATGATTTTAGGGCCTAAACTCTCCCGTGTCCTAGCCCCCTACCCCACACACCAGGCCTTTTTACCACACAGCCTGCCATTACACACCACCTGCTGTACGTCACTAATAGTCTCCATGAACAACTATTCACCCTCCCAGCCAGATCGTTACCAACTCTTTTGTCTATCCAACTATTCTTCTCTCTTTAGGCTCTACCCTATCTTTTACTCTCTACCCCACCCACCTCCCTATTTTCTGTATATAAACTGACATTTTCCCAGTTACCTTAGGTTCTGAGGAAGGGTCACTGGGCCCGAAACGTTAACTCTGTTTTTTTCTTCACAGATGCTGCCTGACCTGCTGAGCTTTTCTAGCAACTTCTGTTTTTGTTCCCGATTTACAGCATCCGCAGTTCTTTTGGTTGTTATTCCAGTTACCGCTTGAAGGTGCTGGCCTGTCGTTCCTTTAATTAAACCAAAAATTACCCACTAAAACAAAACTAAATCTAATTCTCACTTACTTGCACTAGCAGTTAACTCGTGATACAGTAATTTCAACAGGTAATTTGATCAGAGTTTTAAAAATTTGAAATGTCATAATCACTGCTCAAACAGCCAATCACGCGACCTATCACCAGAAGCTGTTTAATCCCAAGTCTCTGCCCTCAGACTGCTGCCGGCTCCAAGCTAAGTCCCTGTAAGACTTTTTTTTTTTGAATAAAGGAGGAGAGAAGGATGGAAACACGACAGCAATGTAATGTTTGGGGCTCACCATTGCTTGACGCTGGGTTCATCCGCGATCTGCTGTTTCGTCATGGTCAATGCTCGCCAGTGATGTCTCTCTGCCGCCCTGCGTCAGATCTGAAACAGAGGGCACATTGAGACAGATGAAATCAGGCCGTGTGATTATGAACCACAGAGCACAGTGAGATAGATGCAGGCAGGCACGATAGATGACCATGAAGCAGAGAACACGGTGGGAGTGATGCAGATGGGCAGCAAACATGAGCCAGAAATGTTCAGTGAGAGAGACACAGGCAGACAGTGCGAACGTGAAGCAGTGAGTGCAGGGAGAAATATGCAAGCAGGCATCGTGAACATGAATAAGACAACATGAACCACAGTGGACAACAAGAATTCAGGTGGAAAGTGTAAATAAGAAACAGAAAGCACAGCGACAGAGATGCAGAAACAGCAAACATGAATCAGAAAGCACAGTGGATCAGATGCATTAAGATGAAAAAAACACCTAGTGACAAGAGAGTTGCAGGCAAGCGGGCATTGCGACGAGGAACCAGACAGCACAGTGACAGAGGTGCATGCAGGAAAAGGGGGTGAACATAAATAGGAGAGCTCAGTGAGAGAGAAACCAGGCAGGAAGAGCGGGTGAACATGACCCAGAGAATAAAATGAGATAGATGCAAGCAGGCAGTGTGAACATGAATCACAGATCACACCAACTGAGATGTAGGAAAGCAGACAGGCTGATCATGTACCAGAGAGTATAGAGAGATTGAAGCAGGCTTGCAGCGTGAACCTAAAGCACAAAGCATAGTGAGGGAGGTGCAGGCAGGAGGGTAAGATGACTATGATCACAGTCAGAGGGATACAGCAGGCAGGCAGTGTGAACATGAACCAGAGAGCACGTTGACAGAGATGCATACTGGCAGGAATGCAAACAGGTACCCAAGAGCACAATGAGAGAGATGCAGACAGGCAGGCAGTGCGAACATGAATCAGAGAGCACAATGACAGAGAGATGTAGACAGGCCGAGAGGTAGACCAAGAATCAAAGAGCACAGTTAGAAAGATGCAGGCAGGCAGACATTGTGAAAAAAGTAGCAGAGAACATTGCGAGAGAGAAGCAGGAAGATAGTGTAAACACGAACCAGAGAGCTCAGCCAGAGGGATGCAGACAGGCAGGCAGGCAGTGTGAACATGAGCCAGAGAGCACAGCAAGAGAGATGCAGGTAGTTATGCATGGTGAACATGAACGAGAAAGTACAGCGAGGTACATGCAGGCAGGCAGTGAGACCATGAATCAGAGAGCACAGTGACAGAGGAATGCAGGCAGGCAGAGAGGTTGAACAAGAATCAGAGAGCAGAGCTAGAAAGATGCAGGCAGGCAGCGTGAACATGAACCTGAGAGCACAGTGAAGATAATACAGGCTCGCAATGTGAACACAAATCAGAGTGCAAAGTGGGAGGAATGCAGACAGTCAGGCGGTGTGAACGGTGAACGTGAACCAGAGAGCACAGTGGAAGGGATGTAGACAGGCAGACAGTGTGAACATGAACCAGACAGCACGGCAAGCTGGATGCATAACACACAGTGAGAGGGATGCAGACAGGCAGACTGTGTGACCAAGAGCCAGAGAGCTCAGTGAGAGGGATGCAGACAGGCCAGGAGGGTGAACATCGACCACAGAGCATAGCAACAGAGATGCAACAGGTAGTGAGACCATGAACCAGAAAGCATTTTGACATAGACGTGCAGGCAGCCAGAGAAGGTGAACAAGAATCAGAGAGCACAGTGGCAAAGATGTAGGCTGGCAGGCAGTGTGAAAGTGTACCAGAGAACCAGTACCAGAGAAAGTGTACCAGGCAGTTTGAACAAATCACACAGAATTTAACAGCACAGGAACGGGTCTTTCTTTGTGCCAAACATGATGCCAAATTAAACGAATCCCTTCTTCCTACCCTTGATCCATGTCCCTCCAACCCTTCCATATTCACATGCTTATCCTCAAGTCCCTTAAACACCGCTGTCGTATCTTCCTCCACCAACACCCCAGCAGCATGTTCCAGACTCCTAAGCACTCTGTATAAAAATCGTGCCCCTCACATCTCCTTTGAACTTTCCCCCTCTCATGTTAAATGCATGGTCCCCAGTATTAGACATTTCAACGCTGGGAAAGAGATTCTGTGTGTCAACCACATCCTTGCATCTCAATTTTATCAAGATTTATCAAGTCTCCCCTCAGCCTCTGCCTCTCCAGAGGGATAACCTGAGTTTTTCTAGCCTCTCCTTAAAGCTCATATCCTCTACTCCAGGCCGCATCTGGTAAACTTCTTCTGCACCCTCTTCAAAGCCTCCACATCCTTCCTGTAATTTGGTGACCAGAATTGAAGGCCATATTCTAAGTTTGACCTAATAAAGCTGCAACATGACATCCTGACATTTGTACTCAATTCGCCGATCTATAAAGGCAAGTATGCCATATGCCTTCTTTCACACCCCATCTACTTGTGGCACCACTTTCAGGGAGCTATGGACTTAAACCCCAAGATCCCTCTGTAAATCAATGCTGTTTAGGGTCTTGGCATTCACTGTGCACGTTTCCTTAACATTTCATCTCCCAAAGTGCAGCACCTCACACTTACTCGGATTAAACACCATCTGCCATTTCTCTGCCCATATCTGCAACTGGTCTATTTCCCGCTGTATCCTTCAACAACACTCTACTCTGCCCACAATTCCACCGATTTCTTTATTGTCTGCAAACTTACTAACCCACCCATCATTATTTTCATCCAAGTTATTTGTACATATCACAAACAGCAGAGTTCCCAGTACAGATCCCTGCAGAACACCACTAGTAATGGGCCTCCAGCCTGAAAAGCACCCTTCCACCAAGCCAATTCTGAATCCACACGGCTAAGTCACCATGGATCCCACGCATCTTACACTTCTGGATGAGCCTATCATGAGGGACCTTGTCAAAAGCCTTACTAAAATCCATATGGACAACATTCACTGTTCTACCCTCACTGAATTTTGAGGTGATGAAGATGATCAATCAAGTTACTGAGACATGACCTGCCTTGCACAAAGCCATGCTGACTGTCCCTGAATAGGCCATGCTTTTCCAAATGTGCATACATCCTGTTCCGAAAAATTTGCTCCAAAAGCTTCAACCACAGATGTGAGCTCACTAGTCTACACTCTCCTGGATTATCCCTTCTTAACATTAGCTATTTGCCAGTCCGTCAGGACCTCTCCATTGGCTGGCGAGGATACAAAGATCTTGGTCAAGGCCCCAGCAATCTCCTTTCTTGCATCTCTCAATAACCTGGGGTAGATACCATCAGTCCCTGTGGACACATCCGCCTTAATGCTCTTTAGGAAACCCAACACCACTTCTTCCTCAATCTCAAAATGCCCTAGCATATGAGCTTGCTCCATACGAATCTCACTATCCTCCATACCCTTCTCATGGGTGAATACTGACGCAAAATACTCATTCAGGATCTCACCCACATCCACTTCCTCCATGCAATAAGTTCCCTCCTTTATCCCAGGGTTGTCCTACCTTCTCCCTCATTATCCTCTTGCTTTTAATCGATGTATAGAATGCCTTGGGATTCTCTTTAACCCTACTTGCCAAGGTTAGTTTATGGCCCCTTCTTGCTCTCCAAATTTCCTGCCTGACTTCTTTCCAGCTTTCTTTCAATTCCTCATGGGCCCCGTCTGATTTTAGCTTCCTCAACCTTACAAGTGCTTCTTTTTCCCTTCTGACTAAATTCTCAACCTCCCTCATTATCCCTTACCTTGCCATCCCTGTCCTTCCGCCTTACTGGAACATGCCAGTCCTGAACTCTCATCAGGTCTTTAAACAGTGCCCGCATGTCAAATGTGGACTTGGCAGACAAACAGGAGGCTGGAAGAACACAGCAGGCCAGGCAGCATCTGGAGGAGAGGAGCAGTCAACATTTTGGGTATTACCCTTCCTCAGTCCTGGCCTGCAGTGTTCTTCCAGCCTCCTGTTTGTCTACCATGGATACCAGCATCTGCAGTTTTTTTTTGTCTCCAATGTAACCTTGCCTGACAACAGCTCTTCCTAATTAACACACCCTAGCTCCTGTCTAAAACTCAGTAATTTGCCCTCTCCCAGTTTAATACATTCCCATAAGATCCTGATTTATCCTTGTTCATAGCTATCTTAAAACTTTAGGAGTTGTGATCACTGTTTCCAAAATACTCTCCCACTGAAAGGTCAATCACCTGGCCAGGCTCATTAGGTCCAGTATGGCCCCTTCTCTAATTGGGCTGTCCACATCTGTTTCAAGAAACCCTCATGGATGCACTTAAATTCTGCCTCATCTAAGCTGCTTGATGTAAGGAAATCAGAGTCAATATTGGGGTAGTTAAAGTCACCCACTATAACAACAGGTTTTTTGCATATTTCCATCATCTGCTGACATATTTGTTCCTGAATGTCTCAGTGGTGGTTGGTGGTCCTATAATATAATCCAATCAGAGTGATTGCACCCATCTTATTTTTCAGCTCTACCCATATAGTCACAGTGGATGAGCCGTCCAGCACGTCCTCTCCGAGTGCAGAGGTAACATTCTCTCTGATTAGTAATGCAACTCCTCCACCTCTTTTACCTTCCCCTCTGTCTTGTCTGAAAGAACAAAACCCTTGTCTCTGTCTCAACCAAGTCTCTGTAATGGCCACAACATGGCTGATCCAGGCTCTCAGCACATCTGCCTTACCTGTAATAGACCTTGCATTGAAATTACACACTGCAGCCCATCAGTACCATCGCATTCACTTACTTGTCTCTGCCGGTCCTTTCTTTCCGATTTACTGGTCCCTTCACCTACCTTCCCCTCAATCACTTTACTTGCTGACCTGCTGCTCTGGCTCCCAGCCCCCTGCCAGTCTAAGCTTAAACCCTCCTCAGTCGCACTAGTGAACCTCATTGTAAGGATGAAGCAACGGGCCAAGCAGCATCAGAGGAGCAGGAAGGCTGACGTTTCAGGCCTTCTTTTCTGAAGAAGGGTCTAGGCCCGAAATGTCAGCCTTCCTGCTCCTCTGATGCTGCTTGGCCTGCTGTGTTCATCCAGCTCTATACCTTGTTATCTCAGATTCTCCAGCATCTGCAGTTCCTGTTATCTCCTTGTGAGGATATTGGTTCCCTTCCAATTTAGGTGCAAACTATCCCCCTTATACAGGTCATCCCTGCCCCAGAAGAGATCCCAATCCGATGCATTTGTCTGTCTTTTCTTTCTATTCCTTGCCTCACTAGCACGTGGCACTGACAGTAACCCAGACATTACGACCCTTGAGGTCCTGCTTTTCAGCCTCTTTCCTAACTCCCTGTACTCATTCTGCAGAACCCCATTCCTCTTTCTACTCGTGTCACTGGTACCAATGTGCACACCAACCTCTGGCTGATCATCCTCCCCATTAAGAATTTTGTGCAAGTGCTCAGAGACGTCCTTGACCCTGGCACCAGGGAGGCAACTAACCTTCCTGGAGTCTCGAACATGGCCACAGAAATGCCTACCGGTGCCCCTTACAAGTGAGTCTCCAACCACTATCGCTTGCTTGGATCTTGTGCGACCCTGCTGTGGTGCCACAGGCCTGGCTACTGCTTTTATACTCCCCTGAGAGGCTATTCCCCTGCAACAGTATCCAAAACAGTATACCTGTTAGAGAGGGGAATAGCCACAAGAGACTCCTGCATGACCTGCCTGTCTGTCCTGGCGGTCACCCATCTACCTGACTGAACCTCTGGTGTGACCACCTCACTGTGACTAGAGTATATCACTCTCTCTGCCCCTTGTATGTTCCTCAGTGTATCCAACTGCCTCTCCAACCGTACAATGCGGTCTGTGAGGAGCTGCAGCCGGTCACACTTCGTGGGGACATTGGACTGCTCCCTGATCTCCAAAATCTGGTACGAGCACACCACTGCCCTAACTGCCATCTCAGCGCTTTACACTTATGAAGATAAAAGAATCTCACCTTGCCTTTACCTTGCTTGCTTAACTCAATGAAGCCCAGTGTTCAACTGAGCCCACACTTATACCAACTCGGTGCACTAAACGGTCACTTAAATTACAATGCAATCTTACAACTCATCCAAATAGCCTCTAGGCTACAAAAAAAACGTCCTAACAGTCTCGCCCAATGTGTCTTTTCTCTTTTTTTTGGTCAGAGGAAGGGGGTATAGATGGAAACACGACGGTCATGTAATGTTTGGGGCTTACTGACCCCTCACACTGAGTTCTCCCTAATTCTGCTGATCAGTCGCAGAGACTGCGTCGAATTCTCTCAGAACGCACCTCACAGGAACGAAGTCTCTCAGCCATTTGGGGCTTACTGAACCCTCACACTGGGTTCTTCCTCACTCCACTAATCGGTCGTGGTGACTGCGCCAAATTCTCCTGGAAGGTCCAATTTTTTCATACAGAAAGTGGGTCATTTGCAGAATGAACTACCAGATGAAGAGGTGGATACAAGTACATTTGTTTAGTTTAATTTAGGAACATGGTTGGCATGGGCTAGGTGGTCCGAAGAGTTTGTTCCCAAGCTATACGACTCCATGACTAAATAGCTTAATTCTGCTCCTCTGTCTTACGGTATTATGATCATTTTGATTCAGTTGACTAAGGATTTGGGAGCTGATCTCTCAGCATCTCTCTCTCTTAATCCTCTTTCTACCCCTCTACAGCTTTCTTTTGTTGTTTTATGAAATAAGTAGAAGCATCCCATACGCAATGTCGCTGGTTGTTATTATAAATGGGCAGGTCAGAATGCTTAGCAGCACAAGGTGATTTCTGAGACAAAGGGGTAAAAAAAAGGACGTGGACAGAGAGAGAGAGACCATGTGGGAGGGGAGGGAGAGATCAAAGGATAAGATGTGACTTTGTTTGGCAAGTCCCCAGTTGTCCCTCGAGGTGAGGAATGAGAGTAGAGGGACAGGGAATGAGACAGGAAAGAGAGGAAACATGAGGGAGAAAAGGGGAGTGAAACTGCAGGGGCATCTAGCCAGGCTGCGAAAGAGATTCAGGATTTGGGGTCTCCAGTGTCTTGTCACTGCCCAGCACTAGCCATTTATTTCTGAGAAGTGGGATTGTAATATTAAATCCTGGGACCAGAGTGAGTTTTCTTTTTATAAGTGGTCCCATACAAATCAGTAACCTCCTGCTCACCATAAAATAGCATTTTAGCCCATTCCAAACTGTCTGTGTGATCTTACTGTGTATCAATTGCCTGCAGCATTACCGGCACAGAAAATGTGCTTGGTTTATACAAATTAATATTGTCAAAAATAAACGGTACAATCTTTTCAAAAATGAAACAATGATTGCAGTGTACGATTAAATCAGAGAAAGACAGAGAAAAGATCAGAGATGGAGTATATAAAATTATGAGAGGCATCGATGGGGTGGATAGTTGGAGTCTCTTTTCTGGGAAGGAAATGTCCAGTATTGTGGGACACATGTTTCAGATGAGAGGTGGGAAAGTGAAAAGGAGATGTGCGAGCAATCCGTGCTGCTTAGGGCAGTAGTAGAAGTAGATATGATAGCAAAGTTTCAGAGGCATTTAGGCACAGAATAGAGGGAACAGAGGCAACAGAGGCACTATATGCAGGCATATGGGATTAGATTTAGAGTAGCAGCATCGTAGGCACTGACATGGTGGGTTGAAGGGCCTGTTCATGTGCTGTCTCATTCTGTGTTCTATGGAGCAAGAGAGCAGAGAGAAGAAAAAGGGAGAAGTGTTTTCAATTTTTCAAACAACAAGGACTTGCCCTCTCTGTAATAATGGAGCTAAAACCTAGGCAGCTTTCCCTTGTGCAGCATCAGTGAAATACATAGTCTGGCTACTGTCACATTGTCGTTTGTTCAATCTTGCAATATACTTGTTTGAATGAATCATCTCGAGGGCATTGAAACAGCCCTAAACTGGAGTCTGGTGTATTTTCCAAATCATTACTGTCTGTTTTCGTGTCAGGAATTTGACCTTAAAATGAAAAGTCTGGGGGAGTATTTTAATTAAGTTTACTCAAGATCTGATTGTAGAACTCTGTGTATTGTCCCCCTCTTCCTCTCCTTCCCTCTCTCTCTCGGCCCTTCAACATCTGTCACTCACTCTCCCTCTTATTCAAATTCAGCTCCTCAAACTGGTGTGAGTGAAACAGCTCAGAGAAGATTTAAATCAGAGGGAAGGTGAAAAAGATGGATGGATCATGAGACAGCAGGACAAAGGGGCAGAGATGAGCATAAGAGAGGAAGAGGGTGACAAAGAGGGAATGGGACAGGCAAACTTGTCTTTGCCAAGTGCCAGAACATCAATCCTGGGATTATTGTGACCAGGTGCAGTGAACAGGAGGGATAGAGAGAGGTTAGAGCCAGCAGTCTTTGAGATTTTACAAATACATGTTTTCTATATTCTCATCCAAATCATTGATATAAATGATGAACAGTGGACCCAGCACCAATCTCTGCAGCACACTGCTGGTTACAGGCCCCCTGTCTGAAAAACAATCCTCTACAACCACCCTCTCTATCCAACTGTCATGCTAATTTTGTATCCAATTGGCAATCTCTCTGTGGATCCCATATTCGAAGTCTTTGCCAAAGTTGATGTAGACAATGTCACAGAATAGAATCATCGAATCTCCACAAGTGTGGAAGCAGGCCATTTGACCCACCAAATTCACACTGGCACACTGAACAGCATCCCATCCAGACTCACCACCCTTACCCGAGAAACCTGTATTTCCCATGGCCCACCTAGCCTGCATATCCCAACACACTATGGGCAATTTAGCATGGCCAAAAACAAAAGTTGCTGGAAAAGCTCAGCAGGTCTGGCAGCATCTGTGAAGAAAAAAGAAAATCAGAGTTAACGTTTCAGGTCCGGTGACTCTTGCTCAGATGCAGCTTTTCCAGCAACTTCTGCTTTTGTTCCTGATTTACAGCATCTGCAGTTCTTTCAGTTTTTATTTAGCATGGCCACTGCATATCTTTCAACTGTAGGAAGAAACCAAAGCATGGGGAGGAAAACCACAAGGACAGGGGGAGTACATGTAAACTCTGCACAGACAGTTGCCCATGGTTGGAATCGAACCCGGGTCCCTGGTGCTGTGAGAACGCAGTGCTAACCACTGAGCCACCGCACCACCTTGTTGACTGTACTACCCTCATCTATCTTTTTGGTCACTTTGTGAAACACAATTCCCCACGCACAAAGCAATGCTGACTAACCATCATAAGTCTTGCCTTTCCAAATGCACATAGATCCTGTCTCAGAATCCTCCCCAACAACATACCCTCTGCTGACATTACCAGCGACCACTCACCAGTCGCTCGTTCCCCCACCTTTCCTCGCAGCCTTTCTTCGACAATGGCACCACATTAGCCACCCTCCAGTCTTTTGGCAGCTCAGCACTGGCTATCAACGATAGACATATCTCCACTTGGGGCCCTGAACTTTATTCCCTAAGTTTCCACAATGTCCTGGGATACACTTGATAAGGTCATGGGGATTTATCTACTTTAATCTACTTTATTTTAAAGACTGCCGGCACTTCCTCTTCTACAATGTGAACTCTTTTCAAGACATCATCATTTACTTACCCGAGCTCCCCAGACTCAATGTCTTTCTCCACAGTAAATACTGACAAAATAGTTGTTTAGGATCTAACCCATCTCCCGTGACTCTGCACATAGTCAATCTCGTTGATCTTTAAGGGGCCCTATTCTCTCCCTAGTTACGCTTTTGCCCTGAACATACTCGTAGAATCTCTTTGGATTCTCCTTTACCTTATTTGCCAAAGCATCTCATGTCCCCTTTTTGATTTCTCTCAAGTGTATGACTTCACTTCCTGTATTCAAAGAGATTCACTTGATCCCAGCTGCCAATATATGACATATGCCTTCTTTCTCTTGGCCAAGGCCTCAATATCTCTCGTCAGTTCGTGTTCCCTACTCCTGTCAACCTTGCCCTTCACACTAACAGGAACATGCTGCACCTGAACACTCATTACCACGCTTTTGAAAGCCTCCTAATTGCTGGATGTGCCTTTACCTGCAAACAGCCTGCTCCAATCAACTTTTCAAAATTCCTGTCTAATACCATCAACACTGGATTGCCCCAATTTACAATTTTAACTTGTGGAACATGTCTGTAGTTTTCTCTAACTATTGTCAAATTCATAGAATTGTGAACACTGGTCCCAATGTACCCCTATTAATACCTCAGTCACCTGCCCTGCCTTATTTCCCCTGAACACTATGGCAATCACAGTCCCTATTTGGAAAATTAAAATCACCCACTATTACAATCTTGTTATTCTCACAGCTAACTGCGATCTCCCCATATATTTGCCTCTCCATTTCCTGCTGAGTTTGGGAGGTCCTACAGCACAATCCCATCAAATGGATCATCCCTTCTTTTTTCTCAGTTCCATCCATATGATCTCACTGGATTATTCCTTACAAATATCCTCAAAGTACTGCCATGATGTTTTCCCTCATCAAAAATGCCACTCCCCCTCCTCCCTTGCCTCCACTTCTATCCTTTCTACAGCGTCTGTACCAACGAATATTGAGCTGCTAGCCCTGTCCTTCCCTCAGCCATGTTTGTGTAATAGCTATGATATTGTGTTCAATTCTCATCTCCACACTACAGGAATGTGCTGGCTTTGGAGAGGGTATAGAAACGATTTACCAGGATGTTGCCTGGTATGGTGGGCATTAATTATGAGGAGAGATTGGAGAAACTTGGGTTGTTCTCAGTGGAACGATAGAGGTTGAGGGGGAACCTGATAGAGGTCTACAAGATTATGAAGGGCACAGACAGAGTGTACAGTCAGAAGCATTTTCCCAGGGTGTAAGAGTCAGTTACCAGGGGCCATGTGTTTAAGGTGCGAGGGACAAGGTTTAAAGGTGATGTACGAGGCAAGTTTTTTTTTTAAACACAGTGGGTGGTGGACACCTGGAACTTGCTGCCGGGGGAGGTAGTGGAAGCAGATAGTATAGTGACTTTTAGAGGGCATCCTGACAGATACATGAATAGGATGGAAATAGAGGGATGCGGTCCCCGGAAGGGTAAGGGGTCTTAGTTGTGACGGGCAGCACGTCGGTGCAGGCTTGGAGGGCCGAAGGGCCTGTTCCTGCACTGTAATTTTCTTTGTTCTTTCTTCTTTTATATACCAGTCACATGTACCCATCTATGCTCCGAGTTCATTTCCCGTATCTGGCAGGCCTCTTGCATTGAAATGAATGGTCTAATTCGGCAGCTCACCTCACTCCCTGCCATGCTCTTGCCTGCTTTGCTTAATTAACTTGTTCTCTTCAACTTCTGTATGAACCTCAACCTTTGCTTTTGTCGCAAGACTGTTTGGGTGCCACCCCAGTGCCAGACCCGTTTAAGCCTTCCTTGAGTGGCTCCAGCAAATCTCACCAGGCTATTGGTCCCCCTGCAGTTAAGGTGCAACCCATCCCTCTTGCGGAAGTGACCTCTGCTCGAGAAGGGATCCCAATGATTTAAAAATCTGACTGCTGCCAACTTCACCGGCTCCTCGGCGACACATTCATCTGCCCGATCCTCCTATTTGAACTGTCACTAGCACGTAGCACCAGGAGTATTCCAGAGATTACTGCAGTTGTGATCCTGCCTTTTAACCTCCTACCGCCTCCCCACATTTAATGCATAGGACCTCAACTCTTCTTCTCCCTCAGTCATTGGTATCAATGTATACAATGATCTCTGGCTGCTCACACTCCCCTTTCAGAAATTGCTGCAACTATTCCGACATGTCCTTACTCTGGCACCAGTGAGGCAACACATCATCCCAGAGTCTCGATCGTGGCTACAGAAATAAAAACCAAAAGAACTGCGGATGCTGTAAATCAGGAACAAAAACAAAGCTGCTGGAAAAGCTCAGCAGGTCTGGCAGCATCTGTGGAGGAGAAAACAGAGTTAACGTTTCGGGTCCGGTGACCCTTCCTCAGAACTCAGAACTGCTACAGAAATGCCTGATTGTGCCTCTCACTAAAAAGCCCGCTATCACAATGGGACAATTGCTTGCATTCTGCCATACTCTGCTTCACAGCAGAGTCATTTGTGGTGCCACAGATCCCACTGCTGCTGCTGTTTTCCTCTGAGAGGTTATCCTCCACAACAGCATCCAAAATGGTTTACTCGTTTAAGACGGGGATAGCCACAGGAGACTCCTGTAATACCCGCCTACCTTTCCTGGCGGTCACCCATCGAACTAACTGAGCCCATCTAATTTTAATGGAATAAGCCTTCCCACCACAACTTCAGCACTGGCGCCCGAGGACCAGTCTTATCCTTATCCATAACTGTCTTAAAACTTCTGGAATGATGATCATTGCTCCAAAATGCTTCCCCACTGAAACTTCGCTCATTCCTCAACACAAGGTCCAGTACAGCCCCTTCCCTAGTTGTGCTATCTGAAGAAGGGTCCAGACCCAAAACGTCAGCTTTCCTGCTCCTCTGATGCTGATTGGCCTGCTGTGTTCATCCAGCTCCACACCTTGTTATCTCAGACTCCAGCATAGGCAATTCCTACCATCTCTGTGCTATCTATATATTGTTCCAACAATCCCTCCCAGATGTACCTAACAAATCCTACCCTATCTAAGCTCCTGGCACTATGGACATCGTTGTGAATATTGGTGAAAATGTCAGTCCAGTGAAAGGCTGCAGAATTCTGGCAGACCCTTTGGCACACTTCATCGAGGTGCCAAGTGCTGTAATGGAGTTAACTGTAATCTCCGACAGCCACGAGTGCTCTATTGATGACTGTCATGGAGGAACATGTGTGGTCTACTGAGTCTGTCTGAATTCATGTTTTATTCAAAGAATTGCATAAAAGCCCAAGCCCAGAGGCTATAGACCTGTGTATTCAAAAGGTAAAAGACAACTGGCTTCTTCTTGTCAATGACACTGGCATTTCTGTGCCAAGCTGTATGCCTACCTGGATTGCAGATCATCTGACACATTCTGAAAAGAGTCAACAGCACATCATAGGCATTCTAGTTTATAAAGCATTGGCTCAGCCCACTGCCTTTATCAATGGCAAACAAGCCATATCATAGTGGTGTTCCCGAGCCATATCGTAAAGTCACAGAAAAGACCCTTCAGCCTATCGAGTCTGCACTGAGATCATGACCATTGAAGCTGGCTAATCCCAAATTCCTGCACGTCTCATTTCCTTGAGTGTTATGGTATTTCAAGTGCTCATCCAAATATTGCTTAAAGGTTGTCAGGTTTCCAGCCTCCGCTAATTTTTCAGGCAGTTCAGTGCAGATTCCTACCACCCTCCGAGTGAAAGGGTTTTTTTCTCAAATCCCCTCTGAAACTCCTGCCCCTTACACTAAAACTATGCCGCCTCTTGATTGACCTCCTCAGCCAAGGGGAAAAGCTGCTCTCCATTCACTCTGTCCATCCCCCTCATAATCCCTCAATCATGTCCCTGTCTCAGTCTTCTCTGCTTGACAGAAAACAATGTAAGCATATCTAGCCTCTCTTTGGAGCTCAATTTCACCATCCCAGACAATATCCTGGCCAGTCTCCTGTAACTCCCTCTGTTACATTCTACCTGTAGCGAGGTGACCAGAACTGTGGTCTGACCAATTCCCTGTACGACTCCAACACTACCTCCTTGCTCTTCTACACTGTGCCACATACGATGAAACCAAGTGTCTCATAGGACTTCTTAACGCACCAATTCTCATGGTCTGCTGACTTCATGAATATAATTTGGGTTTAATTACCTGAAGATCCATCTGTTCCTCTCAGCTACCCAGTGTCCTGCCATTCATTAAATACTCCCTCAACTTTTTGTTTCTTCCAAATTGCATCACCTCGCACTTATCAAGGTTAAATATAAACTGCCACTGCTCTGCCTTTCTCACCAAACCTTCTGAAATTTCTTGCAACCTATTGCCCTACCAACCTTGGTGTCATCTGCAAATGTGCTTAATGTATACATTAATGATGTAGATGAAAATGTGGGAGGAACGTTAATAAATAATTAGGGTCCCAGTCCTGATCCTTGTGGTACACCACTAAACATCAGCCTCCAGTCAGCCTTCTCGAAAAGCCTTCAACTACTACCCTTTGTCTCCTATCATTAAGGCAGTTTCTGATCCATCTCACCAAGTTTCCCTGAATGCCATGTGCTTTAACCTTCTCAATCAGTCTCCCTTGTTGAACCTTGTCAAAAGCTTTGCTAAAATCTATATAAACTACATCAACTAAACTTCCCTCATCCCCACACGATCACATTTGTGAAAAATTCAAACAAATTTGTCAGACATGATGAACTCACCTGTGTGTAATTTCCTCGTTCATCTCTAACACCCTTCTTGAAAGGTAGAATCACATCGTCCGTCCTCCAGTCTTCTGGCATGTTCCCCGTGGGCAGAGAGCAGTTAAAAATTTGTCTCAGATCCAGGGCAATTTACTGCCTCAAACCCCACAGCAAAAAAGGATGCAATTCGTCTGGGCCAGGCCAGAAGTGGTGTTCATTTTGACCCCGAAGGAGGCTCCAATATCGCTCCATTTCCAATGTCAGACTTTGCAATCCCCCACAGTCCCTTTTCCTGAATTTCTTTTCTATGTTTTCCTTTTCCAGAGTGAAGAATGAAGTGAAGTATTCATTCGACACCATTCCAATGTCCTGTGGCTCCACACACAGGCTGCCCCCTTGTTCCCTAATGGGCCCTACTCTTTCCTCAGTTAAGCTCTTGCCTTTAATGTATTTATAAACTACCTTAGGATTGTGCAAGCATTTAAGATCATCCGCATAGCCTCTCTTGACACTCGATGCAGCTGAACTCACTCTTGCTTCCTTTATTATAGCATGATGTATTTCTATTTCATCAACATTGCGTCCCTCCACCCCTTGCCAGACTAGTTAAAATTCTTTCCAACAGTACCTGCATGGATGTTAGTCCAGTGTGGTTCACATGCAGACATGTCTCACTTCCATAACAACAGTCCCAGTGATGCAGGAAGCGGAAACCCTCGCCTCTTGCACCAATGCTCAAGCCACATCAGTCCTATTTTCCCATTTCTGTACCCGTGAACACATGGCACCGTGAGTCATCTGAAGATTTTGGCCATTGAGGTCCTGCTTTTTAAACTACTGTCTAGCTCCCTGAATTCTTGATGTAAGGTCTCATTCCTCATGCTGCCCATATCGTTGGTACCACATTGGTATCAACATGTACCAAAGTCTACAACTCATCACCCTATCCTTTCAGGATGCCCTGAAGCTGTTCAGTGCCATCCCTGACTGTGATACCAGGGAGGCACAGCATCACATGTCATGTCTTTGTACGCAGAAACCTCTGTCTGCTCTCCTAACTAAAGAATCCCCTATCACTTTTGCTCTTCCTTTCTTCTTCCTCCTCCCCAATTTAGTCAAGCTGCTTGCAGTGCCAGAAGCTTGGCTCTGACCACACTCTTCCAAGGTACCAATATCCACATCAGCTTCCAAACTCAAATATTGGTTAGTTATTGGGATCCCAGGGAACTCCTGAGCTACCTGCCTGTTCTTTCTGGACTGTTTGGTGGTCACCCATTCACTTCGTCCCTCTAGTCCCGTGAGCCACGATGTGACCACCTCTCTAAACGTGCTATCCACTTAACACTCTACCTCACGGGTGTGCCACAGTGTCTCCAACCCTGTTCAAGCTCTGAAACCTGGAGCTCTAGCTTCTGCAGCTGGGAGCACTTCCTACATATGTGGTCACCTGGGACACTGGCAGCATCCATGACTCCCCAGGTATGACAAGCTACATATTCCACTTGGTTGTCCTCTCCCTATATGTCTTTAATTTACAATTAACACCTCAGACTGGAATTACTCGACTTATTACTGAATATTTTCTACCCTGATCCTCTGTAATCTAAGTTCCCACCATTCTAAAATTTAAGAGGTTGAGCCTTATAAGGTCTTAGTTAATTAGGTGCACTTAGCTTTACTAACGGTGTTAATCCTAACCTGATCGAAGATTTTCTACTTCTCTGTCAATATGGTTATGAAAGGGTTAACTGGAACTAAATTCCCTCTGCTCTAAATCTGTTGAGATACGAAGGGGTTAACCAGTAATCGTCAGGTGACCAGTTCACACGAATCCAAAGCCCCTTCTCACTTTCTGAAGTGATGATGCCTGTCGTAACTGTTCTGCAGATTCTCCGGATGTTCCTGTAACAGTATCACAACAGCAGCAGGAGCTTCCCTCCAGGGGACTGTGTCTCCCCGCCTCTCGGCTGCTGCTCCAGCTCTGGGCTAACTGTCCTGTAAACCTAGGCTGAGTTGACAATTTTTACATACTAATATTGTTTCGCTCTGCAGATTTTTTTTGCATCCACTTAATAAATCTGCTTTCCTATCTGTTATTGCTTTGTCTAGTGTGTGTCTGTTGTGTCGTAGGCCCCTTCATTCTAATAATTCACATCAATCGGAAACAGTTGAGACCCCAAACCCAAAATCTGTGGGACTCCACTGGTTTGAATTTGCCAATGTGAAATGGAGACATTTGTCATTTTTAATATGTCCAGCATCTCCTCCTCTGCAATATGGACACTTTCCAAAATATTGCTATTTAATCCCCAAGTTCTCCAGCTTCTGTATCCCTCCCCACAGTCATCACTGATGTAAAATACTCGTTTAGTATTTCACCCGTCGACTGTGCTTCCACACAGGTGGCCTTATTGATCTTTAAGAGGCCCTAGTCTCTGCGTAGTCACTCTTTTGTCCTTCATGTCTTTGTTTGATCCCTTTGGATTGTCCTTAAACTGATTTGCCAAAGCTATCTTATGTCCCCTTTTTGGCCTCCTGATTCTCCTCTTGGGTATCCTCCTACTGTGCTTATACTCTTCCAGGGATTCCCTCAATCCCTGCTGTCTGTACCTGCCATATGCTTCCCTCTTTTTCTTCAGCAAAACCTCAATTTCTCTTGTCGGCCAGTATTCCATACACCTACCAGCCTTCAGCATAACAGGAACATACTGTCTCTGGACTCTCATCATCTCATTTTTAAAGGCTTCCCATTTTCCGGCCATCACTTTACCTGCAAATAACCACCTCTCATCGACTTTTCACAGCTCTTGCCTAATACTATCAAAATTTGCCTTCCTCCAATGTAGAATTTTAATTTTTTTCTCAATCAAGCCTATCCCTCTCCAGAGAGTCAGAAGAACTGCAGATGCTGGAATCCAAGGTAGACAAACAGGAGGCTGGAAGAATACAGCAAGCCAGGTAGCAGCTGGAGCAAAGCAGCAGTCAACATTTCGGGTAGAACCCTTCTTCAGTCCTGAAATTACACCCAAAACGTTGACTCCTCGAGATGCTGTCTGGCTTGCTGTGTTCTTCCAGCCTCCTGTTTGTTTATCCTTTTCCGTCACTATTTTAAAACTAATGGAATTATGATCACTCGCTCCAAAGTGCTCCCCCACTGACCCCTCAGTCATTCGTCCTGCCTTATTCCCCAAGAGAATGTCAGATTTTGCTCTTTCTCCAGGCAGTACATCCACATACTGAATCAGAAAATTTTCTTGCACATACATAACAAATCCTTCTGCATCCAAGCCCTTAAGACTGTGGCAGTCCCAGTTCATGTTTAGAAAGTTAAAATCCCCTGACATTACCATCCTTTTATTCTTGCAGATAACTGAGATCCCCTGACCAATTTGCTTCTCAATTTCCCACTGACTATTAGGGGGTCTATAGTACAATACCAATAAGCTGATCATCCCTTCTTTACTTTTCAGTTCCACCCAAATAACTTCACTGGATGCACACCCCAAAATATGCTCCTTACATACAGCCATAAGCTTATCCCTCATAAAAAACACCATACCCCTTCCCTTCTATCCTTTCTATAGCATCTGTACCCTGGAACATTTAACTGTCAGTCCTGTTCATCCTTGGCTGCATCTCTGTAATAGCTATTATATCCCAGGGTCATGTTCCCAACCATGTCCTGAGTTCATGTGCTTTACCTGTCAGGCTTCTTGCATTGATATAATTTAGTTTAACTTATCACTCGAACTTAATTCTCTACTTTGCTCCTGCCTGCCTTGACTGTTTGACTTGCCCCTTTTCCCAAATGCACCAGCCTCAGACTGATTTCATTTTCTCACTGTCTCCCCACTCCCCTGCTTCCATCCAACTCATCCACGCCGACCAGATATCCTAAATTAATCTAGTCTCATTTGCCAGAATTTGGCCCATATCCCTCTAAACCTGTCCTATTCATATATCCCTCCAGATGCCTTTTAAATGTTGTAATTGTATCAGACTCCACCAGTTCCTCTGGCAGCTCATTCCATACACGCACAACCCTCAGTGTGAAAAAGTTGCCCCTTCTGTCCCTTTTCAATCTTTCTCCTCTCACCTGAAATCTATTCCCTCGAGTTGTGGACTCCCCCAACCCATGGAAAAGACCTTGTCTATTTACCCTATCCATGCCCCTCATAATCATAACCTCTGTAAGGTCACCGCTCAGCCTCCAATGCTCCAAAGAAAATAGCCCCAGCCTATTCAGTCTTAAATCCTCCAAACCCTGGCAACATCCTTGTAAATCTTTTCAGAAACCTGTCAAGTTTCACGACATCATTGCTACAGCAGGGAGACCAGAATTGCACACAGTATTCCAATAGTGGCTCACCAATGTCCTGTACAGCAGCAACATGTCCTCCCAACTCCTGTACTCAATGCACTGACCAATAAAGACAAGCAGACCCAATGCGTTGTTCACGATCCTATCTATCAGTGACTCCACTTTCAAGGAACTATGAACTCCAACATCTCTTTGTTCAGCAACATTTACCAGTAAGTGTGTCAGTCCTGCCTTGATCTGCCTTTCCAAAATGCAGCGCCTCACAGTTATCTAAACTAAACTCCATCTGCCACTCCTCGGCTCATTGGCCCATCTGTTCAAGATCCTTTGTTCAAGATACTTTGAGGTAACCTTCTTCACTAACCACTCAGATTTTGGTGTCACCTGCCAACTTCCTAACCATACCTCCTATGTTCACATCCAAATCATTTGTATAAACCATGAAAAGCAGTGGATCCAGTACCCATCCTTATGGCAGACTGCTGGCCAAGGGCCTCCAGTCTGAAAAACAACCTCCACCGCCACCCTCTGTCTTCTACCTTCAAGCCAGTTTTGTATCAAAATAGCCAGTTCTCCGTCTATTCCATGAGATCTGCCCTTGCTAACCAGTCCATCACAAGGAACCTTGTCGAACGTTGTTTCTCGGCTGGTTTAAGCTCTAAGGAGGGTCTGGATAGGCTGGGATTTTTTTTACCACTGAAATGTTAGCAGGTAGTCGGGTGACCTTACAGAGGTTTATAAAATCCCGAGGGGGATAGATAAGGTGAATGGCAGGTGTCTTTTCCCTTGGGTGGGGGATTTCAAGACTAGGGGCCATATTTTCAGGTCATAGAGTCATCCAGCATGGAAACAGACCCTTCGGTCCAAACAGTCCATGCCAAACATAAACTAAACTGGTTCCCAACTGCCTGCTCCTGGCCCATTTCTCTCCAAATCTTTGCTGTTCATACATCTCTTTTATTAATTGTACCTGGATCCACCACTTTCTCACAAAGTTCATTCCACATGTGAACCATCCACTCGTAAAAAGTTTGCCTCTGCTGTATTTTTTAAATCTCTCTCCTCTCATCTTAAATATGTGCCCCTTAGTCTTGCAATTTCGCCCATCTTAGGGAAAAGACAACGACCATCAACTCTATCTATACCTCTCATTATTTTATAAACTTCTTTCAGACCGCCTCTCAATCTAATACACTCCAGTGAAAAAAGCCCCAGCCATATCCAATTTTTCTTTATAACTCAAACCTTCCATAGCAGCAACATCTTGGGAAATCTCTTCTGAACCCTCTCCACCTTGATAGTATCCTTCCTATAACTAGGCGACCAGAACTAGACACAATATTCCAGAAGAGTCCTCACCAATGTCACGTACAACCTCAACATAATGTCCCAATTCCTGTACTCAAATGACTCAGCAATGAAGGCAAGCATGCCAAATGCCTGTATAAACATCCTGGCTATATGTGACGCAAACTTTAAAGAATATTGTACCTGTATCCGAGGTCCCTCTGTTCTACAACATCACCCAAGGCCTTACCATTAATTGTATAAGCACTACCCTTGTTTGATGCACCAAAATGCAATACCTAACATTCATACAAAGTCAACTCCATCTGCCATTTTTCAGCCCATTGACCCATTTGATGAAGATCCCTCTGTCATCTGAGAAAACCCTTCTTCACTGTCTACTATGCCACCAGTTTTGGTGTCATCCACAAACTTACAAACCACACCTTCTATATTCTCATCCAAACCATTCATATCATTGACAAATGAGAGAGGACCCAGGACTGATCCCTGTGGAACACCACTGGTCACAAGCCTCCAGTCCGAAAAGCAACCCTCCAATGTTACTCTGTTTCCTGCCATTAAACCAATCATGTATCCAATTGGCAAATTCACCCAGAATTTCATGTGACCTAACTTTGCTAATTAGTCTACCATACGGAACCTTGTCAAAGGCTTCACTAAAATCCAAATAAACAACTTTTACTGCTCTGCCATCAACCACTATTTTGGTAACTTGCTCAAAACGCTCAATCAAGTTTGAGAGACAGGATTTTCCTCGCACAAAACCATGCTGACTAGCCCTAATCAATTTTTGCCTCTCTGTATGTCCATAAATCCTATCTTTCGTAATCATCTCCAACAATTTACCCACAAATGAAGTCAGACTCACAGGTCTATAGTTCCCCGATTTCTCCTTACAACCTTTCTTCAACAAAGGTAAAACATTAGGCACCCTCCAGGCATCAGGCACCTCACCCATCGATATGGATGATGCAAATATTTCTGCAAGGGATCTCATAATTTCCTCCCTTACTTCCCACAATGCTCTTGGATACATTACCTCAGGTCCTGGAGATTTATCTACCTTTATATTCTCTAAGAATCCCGAACTTCCTCTTCTGTAATGTGAACTGTTAATAGATGTTGGTATGTTCGCCGAGCTGGGTCATTCAATAGCAGACGTTTCGTCCCCTTACTCGGTGACATCCTCCGTGCTGTGGAGCCTCCTGTGATACGCTGTTGTCTTGTGCCGGTTCAAATTTATATGGTCTGGATTTTGTTGCTTCCGGTAGGTGCCAGTTCCGGTTGTGCGTTGTAATGGTGGGTATATCGGGTCTAATTCAATGTGTTTGTTGATAGAGTCTGCAGATGAATGCCAAGCCTCCAAGACTTCCCTGGCTGTCCTCTGTTTGGCTTGTCCTACGATAGTAGTGTTGTCCCAGTTGGAAGTGTGGTTTTTCTCGTCTGTGTGTATTGAAACCAAGGGCATCTGGTTGCGTCGTTTAGTTGCTGGCTGGTGTTTGAAGATATGGGTTGCTAGTTGTCTGCCTGTTTGTCCCATGTAGTGTTTTGTGCAGTCTCCGCATGGTATCTTGTAAACAACATTTGTTCGGTACATGGTATCTATTGGGTCTTTAACCCTGGTCAGTTGCTGTTTTAGTGTGGCTGCCAGGTTGTGTGTTGTCACAATTCCTTGTGGTCTGAGTAGTCTGACTGTCAGTTCTGAGGTGTCCGAATGCGGAAACTGCACAAATTGGAACTGGCACAAGACAACAGCGCTTACAGGAGGCTCCACAGCACTGAGGATGTCACCTCGTAACAGGACTAAACGTCTTTTATCGAACCTCCCAGGTCAGCGAACATACCAACATCTACAATCAGCACCCGAGCTACGAATCTTCACTCAAACCCTGAATGTGAACTGTTTTTAAAACATCACAGTTTATTTTTCTGCATTTTCTGGTCTCCATTTCGTTCTCCACAGTAAAAACTGATGCAAAACGTTCATTTGGTATCTCTCCCATCTCCTGGGGCTCAACACAAAGATGACCTTCTCCTTGATCTTTAAGAGCCCCCACCCTCTCTCTATGTACCCTCTTGATCTTAATGTCTTCGTAGAGTCTCTTTGGATTATTCTTAACCTTATCTCCCACACACTTTTTGCCTTCCTGATTTCCCTCTTAAGAACACGCCTACACAATTTTATGTTCATTCAGAGATTGTATTGAACCAAATTATCTATATCTAAAAGAAGATTCTCTTTTATTCTTGACAAGAACCTCAACATCTTTATTCATCAAATGTTTCTTAAACTTCCCAGCGTTATCCTTCACTCCAACAGGAACCAAATGCCTCTGAACTCTTGTCATCACATTCTTGAGTGCCTCCCAATTGTCAGGTGTTCTTTTACCTGTGAATAGTCCATTCCAACCAACTTTTCAAGGTATCTGTTTCATCCCATTAAAATTTGCCTTATTCCAATTAAAAAATTTTAAACTTTTATGGAAGGCTTATCCTGTTCCATAACCATTTTGATACAACTAGAAGTACGATTGCGAGCCCCAAAGTGTTCCCCCAATTTTACTTCAGTGACTTGTCCTGACTTACTGCCCAAAAGAAGGCCTAGTTTTGCTCCTTCTCTTGTAAGAGCATCCACATATTGATGAAGAAATTTTTCTTGAACAGATTTCACAAATTATTCACCATTCAAACCTTTAACACTATGGTAGTTCTCGTCAATGTTTGGAAAATTAAAATCCTCCATTGTTACAAGCTTGTGATGCTTGCATACTTCTGAGATCTCTCTACATATTTGTTTTTCAATTTCTCTCTTACCTTTGGGGGGCTTTTAGTGCAACCCCACCAAAGTGATTTTCCTTTCTTATTTGTTATTTCTACCAGATATTTTCTCTGGACTCTATGGTCTGTTCCATGGGATGCACACTAAGAAAAACATCAACTGTGCCTGGAAGACCATCAACTCGCTGAAAGATATTCTTTGGTCTACACGAACCTTGTTGGTCTTCCAGAACAAGGAGTTGACCCTGATTGAGGGTTGCAGACTGGCATATTCCAAGGTCCAAGGCTACATGCTGAGGGACGCACAATAGCTTGGGGCAGCCATTGCCAAGGAGTAAATGGATAGGAGGTTGGCTTTCATGATGGTCTGGGCTGTGCACATTACCTTGTAACGTTTCTTACAGTCTTGGGCAGAGCAGTTGCTGTGCTAGGCTGCTATGCACCAGACAGTATGCTTTCTATCGTGCATCTGTACTACTTGGTTAGAGTCCTTCTGGACATGTCAAATTTCCTCAGAAGCCTGAAAAAAAGAAGGTAATGGTAGGGCCCTGGGGAACGTTATTGAACAGACAGACTTCGGGGTGCAGGGATTTAGTTCCTTGAAAGTGGCGTCAAGGCAGACAGGCTGGTGAAGGTGGCATTGGCACACTTGCCTTCATCAGTTAGAGCCTTGAGTACAGGATTTGGGATATCATGTTACATCTGTACAAGACATTGGTGAGGCCAGAAGTGGAGTGCTGCATAGAATTCTGGTCACCCTGCTGTAGGAAGAATGTTATTAACCTGGAAACAGAGCAAAAAAGATTGACAAGGACGTTATAGAGCCTGAAGGCTTTGAGTTATAGGGAGAGGTTGGGTAAGGTGAAAATTCTTTCCCTGAAGCTTAGCAGTGACCTTTCAGAGATTTATAAAATCATGAGGGTCATAAATAAGGTAAATAGCCAAGGCCTTTTCCTTAGGCTAGGGGAGGCTAAAACTAGAGGGCATAGGTTTAAGGTGAGAGCAAAAAGATTTAAAAGGAACCAGGGGGGTAGTTTTTCACAGAGGAATGTTGTGTACATAGAATGAGCTGCCAGAAGTAGTGGTAGTGGTGGGTGCAATTAACATTTGGAATGGTACATGGATTGAGTAGCTTAAGAGGGATATAGGCCAAACAAAAGCACATGGGTCTCGTTCAGTTCAAGAAACCTGGTCTGAATGGATGAGTTGGGCCAAAGGGCCTATTTCTGTGCTGTATATCTCTATGACTCTAACTGGAGAAATTAGATTTGGGATCACTCTTTCAGGGTAAATCCACATCTGACAAGTGCAAGTTTTTTGAAACCCAGTTGATCAGACTTCAAAACAGGCATATTCCTGTGAGGATGAAAGATAAGAATGACAAAATTCTGGAACCTCGGATGATGAGCAATGTTGTAAGTTTAGTTAAAAAGAATGTAATGTTTCAGAAAAAGCCATCAGACTAGGACTTTGCAGTATGCAGGAAATAGAAAAGAACTTCAAAAAGAAATTAGAAGGGGTGGAAGGGACAATGAAATGCCCTTGACAAGTAGGATTAAGGACCGGCCAAGCTGTATTGTATGTATATTAGGAGCATGAGTGTAACTTGGAGGAAGAATAGGACTGCTTAAGAACAAAGGAGGTAATTTGTGTGGAGGAAGTGAACTTTACCTACAAGGTGTGGGCCCATAAAACTGGAGACACCATTGTTGTTCCTTTGTTCATGTTCATCTTCAGGGTCAGTGCTGGGACCTCTATTGTTTATAATGCACATAAATGATTTGGATGAACATGTCAGTGGTCTGATTTGTAAATTTTGCAGATGACACAAGAATTTGGATAATGTGGAAGTATACTAAAGGATGCAGCTGAATACAGGTCAGCTGGAAAGTTGGGTGGAGAAATTTCAGATGGAGTTTCATCCGGACAAGTGTGAGGTGATGCATTTTGGGAGATCAAAAGGGCACTGTAAATGAACGAGCCAATTGGATACAAAATTGGCTTTACATTGGAAGACAGAGGGTGGTGGTGCAGTGTGCATTGTCAGACTGGAGGCCTGTGATCAGTGGTGTGCCACAGAGATTGGTGCTGGGTCCACTGTTATTCATGATTTTTATAAATGATTTGGATGAGAATTTCGGAGGAATGGTGAGAAAGTTTGTGGATGACATCAAGATGGATGGTACAGTGGACAATGAAGAAGGTTGTCTGGGAATGCAGCAAGACCTTCATCAGCTGGGACAGTAGTCTCAGGAATAGCAGATGGAGTTTCAGTTGGATAAATGCAAGGTGTTGCATTTTGTTGGGTTGGAGGAGGGCAGGACTGACACAGTCAACGGTACGGCCCTGGGAAGAAGTTGTGGAACAAAGACATCTAGGGGTATGGGTTCATAGCTCCCTGAAAGTGGAGTCACAGGTAGACAGGGTGGTGAAAAAGGCTTTTGGCCTTCTTACTTGCATCAGTCACAGCATTGATTATACGAGTTGTGATGTCTTTTTGCAGCTGTAAAAAACATTGGTGAGGCCACTTTTGGAATACTGCGTGCTATTTTGGTCACCCAACTATAGAAGGGATATTCTGAAACTAGAAAGAGTGCAGAAAAGGTTTACTAGGATGCTGCCTGGACTCGAAGGTCTGAGTTATAAAGCAAGATTGGACAGGTTGGGACTTTTTCGTCCTGGAGCTTAGGAAACTGAGGCGTGACCTGATCGAGGAACATGGAATCATGAGAGGCATAGATAAGGTTGACAGCCAACAGCTTTTCCCTCTGGTAGGGGAGTTTAAAACTAAAGATGATCCGTTTAAGAGGAAAGATAAAAAATAGGGTCCAGAGGGGCAGTTTTTTCACACAGACGGTGGTGAGCGTCTGGAACGGGCTGCCAGAGGTAGTGGTGCAAGTGAATACAATTTTGTCATTCAGGAAACATTTAGGCATCTACATAGATAGGATAGGTTTGGAGGGAATATGGGCCAAATGCAGGTGAATGGGACCAGATTAAATTGTGAAAACTGGACGGCATGGACAAATTGGGTCAAATGGCCTACTTTCATACCGTGGATCTCTGTCTGCGAAGCCCTCAATCACACAAGGATATGACACTTCAAGTGCTCATCAAGTCCTTTTTGAAGGTTGAGACTTTACCCTTCTACTAAACTTCAGGCAGTGCTTTCCAGACACAACCCATCTTCTGGGTGAAGAGGGTTTTCCTCAAATCCCCTCTGAACCTCCTGCTTTTACATTAAAATTGTTCCCCCTTCTAACTGACCCTTTGACAAAGGGGAACAGCTGCTTTCTTGTCACTCTGTCCACGCCCCATATAATCTTGTACACTTCCACCTGGTCCCCTCTCAATCTTCTTGCTCCAAAGAAAGCAACACAAGTTTATCGCCTCTGCACACATCTGAATACTCCATCTCAGGCAACATTCTGGTGAGTGTCCTTTGCCTTCCCTCCATGGTTAACTATCCTTCCTTTCGTGCGGTGACCAGAACTGCAGACAGTACTCCAGCTTAACCAAAATTCCGTGCAGCTGCAACATAACCAATCCTGCTCATATCCACCATACCTTAATTCAAAAATCAAGCATCCCTCTGCCTTCTTAACGAGCCTATTAACCTGTCACTTTCAAGGATCTGTGCACAAGCACACCAAAATCCCTCTGTTCCTTTGAGGTATTACTGTCTTTGTATTTATTGAGTACGCCCTTGTCTTGTTACTACTTCTTTCAAATCACATTTATGAGGATTAAATTCTATAGGTCATTGGTCTCTCTTCCTTTCACTCACCCTGCGTGCCTTGTGCATCTGACTCATTTCCTCTCATTCTTTCATTTGTGCTGCCTGCCGACCTCTCAACAGGATTGAGTGCCCCTGGGTATGGGTGGAGCGCCTTTATCCTCAACTCTCTGTTATTATCCCAACTTGCTTCTGAAAGTGCGCCACTCTGTCTCAATTCTAAGGCTGGGTTATACAATTTCATGCGGTGTGCAAAGCTTGTCACAGCTTTCTGTCCAAAACAAAAACAGTGCAGGATACTGGATAACCCAAAGAGAGAAAGCGAGAGAGATTGGCAGCATCTGTGGAACGATAACTTCCCATTTCCCATTTGATTCTCTCTCAACCAAACAGACTGTGTTTATTTCACCTTTTCGCACTTGGGTTAATTTACGATTTCTCCCCACTCTGTTCCCCCAATATTTTTCCACCACCCAGCAATATCACACTCTGTTGCCCTCCTGCATCACTGTACTTTCTGTCATTAACCCTGATAGCTGGACATTCGCACCTAGATCATCACATGATGTGGAGGTGCCGGTGTTGGATTGGGCTGGACAAGGTCAGAAACCACATGACACCAGGTTCCAGTCCAACAGATACATTTGCTGTGTTTTCAAATAAACATGTTGGACAGATTATCGCAAGCATGGGTGAGGCAGGGTTGCAGATAACACTCGAAGTTTGACTTTTTAAAACCCTGAAACTAAATGACTGTGCGCTGAAATTCTTTTCATCCAGAAATAGAGTCAGAGAAGCACAGAAAAAAAACCTTCAGCCCATCAAGTCTGCGTCAGTCAGAAGCAACCGCCTCACCTGGAGAGTGATGTCGGTGATTCAGAGACTAGGGTGCTGAAACGTAACATAGGAAACTACGAGGATATGAGGCGTGTGATGGCCTTGATAGATTTTGGGAGAGTGACTTAAAGGAATGACAGTGGATAGGCAATGGCAAACATTCAAAGAACGCAAGGGGAACTGCAACAACTGTTTATTCCCGTTTGTCTCAAAAGCAAAATGGGTAAGAGGGCCAATCCATGGCTTACAAAGGAAGTAAGAGATAATCTTCAATCCAAGGAAGAAGCTTACAGATCGGCCAAGAAAAACAATAAATCTGAGGACTCGGAGAAGTTTAGAATTAAACAAAGAAGTCCTGAAGGACACAGATGAGATTCCAGAATTAGAACATAGAACTGTACAGCACAGTACAGGCCCTTCGGCCCACGATGTTGTGTCGAACTGTTACCCTAAACCTAAGGTCTATCTAACCTCCACCCCTACCTTATACTATCATCCATATGCCTATCTAATAGCGACTTAAATGCCCCGAAGGAGGCCGACTCCACTACCCTCTCCGGCAATGCATTCCACGCCTTGACCACTCTCTGAGTAAAGAGCCTACCTCTGACATCTCCCCTATATCTACCTCCACTCACTTCAACACCATGTCCCCTCGTAATGCTTCCACCCTAGGAAAAAGTCTGGCTATCTACTCTATCTATACCTCTGATAATTTTGTACACCTCTATCAAGTCACCTCTCATCCTTCGTCGTTCTAAAGAGAAAAGCCCTAGCTCTCTCGACCTTTCCTTGTAAGACCTTCCCTCCATTCCAGGCAACATCCTGCTAAGTCTCCTCTGCACGTTTTCCAACACTTCCACATCTTTCCTGTAATGAGGCGACCAGAACTGGACACAATACTCCAGATGTGGCCAAACCAGGCTTTTGTATAGCTGGAGCTATTGAACTCAATCCCTCTATTAATGAGAGCTAACACACCATACGCCTTCTTAACAACTCTATCCACCTGGGTGGCAGCTTTCAGGGAACTGTGGACATGAACCCCAAGATCCCGCTGCTCCTCCACACTGCCAAGAATCTTTCCGTTAACCCTGTATTCTGCTTTCAAATTTGTCCTTCCAAAATGAATCACCTCACACTTTTCAGGGTTAAACTCCATCTGCCACTTCTCAGCGCAGCTCTGCATCCTATCAATGTCCCTTTGTAACCTAGAACAGCCCTCCGCACTATCCACAACTCGACCCACCTTCGTATCGTCCACGAACTTACTAATCCACCCTTCCACTCCTACATACAAATCATTTACAAAAATCATAAATAGAAGAGAACCCAGAACAGATCCTTGTGGTACACCACGAGTAACTGAACACCATGTTGAATATTTTCTATCAACTACCACCCTTTGTCTTCGAAGGGTCAGCCAATTCTGAATCCAATCTGCCACATTTTCCCCGATCCCATGCCTCCTGACTTTCTGCATGAGCCTCCCATGGGGAACCTTATCAAACACCTTACTTAAATCCATGTATACCACATCCACTGCTCTACCTTCATCCATGTGTTTGGTCACCTGTTCAAAGAATTCAGTAAGCTTTGTGAGGCATGATCTACCCCTCACAAATCCATGCTGACTATCACGAATCAAACTGTGACTATCCAAGTGATCATTAATTCGATCTCTCAGAGCCTTTCCCAATAATTTGCCCACCACTGACCTAAGACTAACTGGCCTGTAATTTCCAGGGTTATCCCTATTCCCCTTTTGAACAAGGGAGTGACGTTTGCCACTCTCCAATCTTGCGGCAATATACCCATGGACAGTGGGAACGAAAAGATCATCGCCAAAGGCCCTGCGATCTCTTCACTCGCTTCCCATAGAATCCTTGAATAAATCCCATCAGGCCCGGGGGACTTATCTATCTTCAAGTTCCTCAAAATTCCTAGTACATCTTCCTTACTAACATCCACCTCCTCTAGCCTACCTCTACACTGTTTCACACTGTCCTCCTCTACAACTAGGTCCCTCTCAGTTGTGAATACCAAAGAAAAGAATTCATTAAGGACCTCTCGTATCTCTTTAGGCTCCGTACCCAAACTCTCTTTACAAACCGGACCCTTTCTCTGGTCATTGTGTTATTCTACACGTACGTGTTAAAGGCCTTGGTTTCCCTTGATCCTGGTTTTCTCATGCCCCCTTATAGTTTTCCTAAGCCCTTTCTTCAGCTCCTTCCTGGCTAACTTGTATCCCTCTAGAGCCTTTTCTGATCCTTGTTTCCTAAACCTTATATAATCATCCTTCTTCCTCTTAACCAGTCGTTCGACCTCTCTGCACAACCAAGGCTCCCTCACTCGAACGCATCTTCCCTGCCTGCTAGGGACAAACATATCGAGTGCACACAGTATGCATTCCTTAAACAATCTTCACATTTCAATAGTGCTCTTCCCTGACAGCATCTGTTCCCATTTTATGTTACCCAGTTCTTGCCTAAGAGAATTATAATTATAATTACCCTTCCCCCAATTATAAACCTTACCCTGCTGTATGTACCTGTCCTTTTCCACGATTATTGTAAAAGTAACAGAGTTATGATCGCTACTGCCAAAATGCTCTCCTACCAGCAGGTCTAACACTGGGCCCAGTTCATTGCCAAGCACCAAATCCAAAGTGGCCTCTCCTCATGTTGGTCTATCTACATACTGTGTCAGGAATCCTTCCTGAACGCACTGGACAAAATCCACTCTATCTAAACTATTACAACTAAAAAGTTTCCAATTAATACGTGGAAAGTTGAAGTCACCCTTGACTACAACCCTGTGACTTCTGCACCTATCTAGTATCTGCCTCCCAATCCGCTCCTCCACTTCTCTGCAACTATTAGGGGGTCTATAAAAAACCCCCAACAAAGTGACTGCTTCATTCTTGTTCGTGACCTCAACCCAAACTGACTCTGTAGACATATCATTCTCGAACTGCCTTTCAGTAGCTGCTATACTAGCCCTGACTAGCCATGCCACTCCCCTGCCTCTTTTGCCAACCTCCCTATTTCTTTTAAAGCATCTAAAGCCCGGAACTTCCAACAACCATTCCTGTCCCTGAGTTACCCAAGTTTCTCTAATGGCCACAACATTGTAGTTCCAAGTACTGACCCATGCTCTAAGTTCATCCGCCTTATTTCTGATACTTCTCGCATTGAACTATACACACTTCAAACCATCCCTGTATCCACAATTATGCTCCATCAACCGTGTTTCTTTATCAACAACCTCACTCCCTGTCGTGTCTGTTGGTAGGCTGAATACCTCATCCTCTGAATTACAAATCTGGTTCCCCACCCCCTGCAATCCAGTTGAAACCATCCCATATAGCTCGAGCAAACCTCCCTCCCAGGATATTTGTGCCCTTCCTGTTCAGGTGCAACCCGTCCTTCCTGTACAGGTCCCACCTTCCCCAGAATGTGCTCCAATTATCCACATAATGGAAGCCCTCCCTCCTACACCAGCCCTGTAGCCACGTGTTTAGCTGCACTCTCTCCCTATTTCTTACCTCATTATCACGTGGCACAGGTAGTAATCCAGAGATAACTACCCTGTTTGTCCTGGACTTCAGCTTCCAACCTAACTCCCTGTACTCGTTTTTCACATTCTCAGTCCTTTTACTACCTACGTCATTGGTACCAATGTGTACCATGACTGCTGGCTGCTCACCCTCCCCCTTAAGGATCTTGAAGGCACGATCCAAGACGTCACGGACCCTGGCACCCAGGAGGCAACAAACCATCCACTCGTCTCATTCGCGTTCACAGAACCGCCCGTCTGTGCCTCAAACTATTGAATCCCCATTACAATTGCTCTCCTATTCTCCCCCCTTCCCTTCTGAGCGACAGAGCCAGACCCTGTACCAGAGACCTGTGGCTTACCCCTGGTAGGTCGTTCCCCCCAGCAGTATCCAAAACAGTATACTTATTGTTGAGGGGAACGACCACAGGGGATCCCTGCACTGACTATTTCCTTCCCTTCCCTTTCCTTACAGTCACCCAACTTCCTTAGTTCTTAGGGGTAACTATGCCCCTGTAGCTCATTTCTATCACCACCTCAGCCTCCCGAATGATCCTGTGTTCATCCAGCTCGAGCTCCAGTTCCCGAACGCAGTCTTTGAGGAGCTGGAGCTGGGTGCACTTCCCACAGATGACGTCAGCAGAGTCACTGCTGTTGGCTCTAACCTCCCACATCCTGAAGGAGGAACATTGGCAGTCAGGGCAGTGCATCGCCTCTAAATTTAAACTACCCCGAAAGATTTATAAAAATTAAAGAATAACTTACTTACCCTTTTATTCTTAGGTTAGAGGTAGAAGGGTGTGGGAGACACCACTCTTGTGTGGACTCGGTTTTGAATCCGCCCAAACTATATTTCCCAGGGGTCCTCTCGCTCCCAGTCTCCTCCTCCTCTGCCGCCAAAACTGATGGCCCAGAAGCACTAACGGTAGTTATTATACTCGCCACTTACCTTCCCAGCAATCCCCTCGCGCTCTCTCCCGATTCCCGCCACTAAACAAATGGAGGCTGCAGACTTACGAGGTAAGTCATTTGAATTGAAACGCTTACCTTCCCAGCAGTCCCCTCGTGCTCTCTCCCGACCTGGGCCTTCTTGTGCACCAGTCGCTGAAGGTAAGTGTGCAGGTGCAGCAGGCAGTAAAGAAGCCAAATGGTATACTGGCCTTCATTGCAGGAAGTTTTGAGCACAGGGGCAGAGATGTGTTATTGCTGGAATATCGCGTGTAAATTTGGTATCCTTTTCAGAAGAAGGATGCTCTTGCTCTCGAGGAAGTGCGGTGAAGGTTTACCAGGCTGATGCCGGGGATGGTGGGTCTAACGTATGATGAGAGATTGGCTAGGTTGGGGGTGTCTTTATTAGAGTTCAGACAAATGAAGTGGGGGATCTTATAGAGACACATAAAATTCTAACAGGACTGGACAGGGTAGATGCAGGGAAGATGTTCCCGATGGTGGGTGTGTCCAGAACCTGATGTCACAATTGGAGGAATCGGGATAGATGACTTAGGACGGAGATGAGAGACATTTCTTCACCCAAAGAGTGTTGAGCCTCTGGAATTCAATACCACAGGAAGTAGTTGATGCCAAAACATTGAATGTATTCAAGAGGCAACTCAATATAGCGCTTGGGGCGAATGGGATTCAAGGTAATATGGAGAAAGCAGGATTAGGATAGAGTTGGATAATCAGCCATAAATCGTGAACAATGATGGAGCTGGCTCCAAGGGCCGAATGGCCTCCTCCCGCTCCTATCTTCTACATTTTGATGTTTCTCTGTTCACTATTCTAATCCCATTTTCCAGCACTTAAAACTGAGAGCAAGTTCTGGTCAAACTTAAATCCTAAATCCCAATCCACTTCAAAATTTAGGGTGTTTAGTCAGTCATACTCAAGTGGGACACTTGGGAGAATGAAGAAATTATTGTTAGCAACTTAGTAATGACAATTACACGCACCGTTTGGAGAAAACTTCAATGAATGCCCTTGAATTAAATTTGCTCTTTCTCTCTGAAACAGAAATGACATAACGCCAATGACAAGTTCACTTCATGCTGATTTTGAGATGGATAAACTGTTATCGCATTTATTCCTGAATTCTGTTTTGAGAGTGTCAGTGACTGTTATACGTAAGTAATGCGCAAGGCTATCCTGCCACCAAATGAAAACCTCTCCCATAGTCTTACTGCTTGTTAACTTTCATACTCCGTGTTTCTCAATATTTGTGACTATTTTTCTCTCATTGCAATTATGATCAATCCTTACTACCAGGGCTATAATTCAATTCACTAAAGTGAGAACAGAACTGCAATTCACACACTTATTTCCACCATGAGTTTTGTCCCAGATCCGAATCGGTGACACAGAGATATACAGCACATAAACAGACCCTTCGGTCCAACTTGTCCATGCCGACCAGATACTCAAAATAAATCTGGGCTCATTTACCAACATGTGCCCATATCCATCAAAAACATTCCAATTCATATACCCATCCAGATGCCTTTGAAATGTTTTAATTATACCAGCCATCACCACTTCCTCTGGCAGCCCATTCCATACATAGAACAAAAACAAAGTTGCTGGAAAAGCTCAGCAGGTCTGGCAGCATCTGTGGAGGAGAAAACAGAGTTAACGTTTCGGGTCTGGTGACCCTTCCTCAGTTCCAAGGAAGGGTCACCGGACCTGAAATGTTAACTCTGTTTTCTCCTCCACAGATGCTGCCAGACCTGCTGAGCTTTTCCAGCAACTTTGTTTATGTTCCTGCTTTACAGCATCTGCAGTTCTTTTGGTTTTCATTCCATAATACACCACCCTATGCAAAGTTGCATGTTAGATGTCTTTTAAATCTTGCCCCTCTCACTTTAAAACTATGCCCTCTAGTTTTGGACTCCCCCAAAAATGGCCTAGCCTGTGTCCTGCACAGCCGTAATGTGGCCTCCCATCTCTTATACTCAATACAATGACCAAGAAAGGCAAGCTTTCTTCACTGTCCAAGCTACCTGCGACTCAACTTTCAAGGAATAATGCAATCCAAGATCTCGTTCAGCAACACTCCCCAGGACCTTACCATTAAGTGCTCTAAGTCCTGCCCTGATTTGCCTTTCCAAAATCCAGCACCTCACATTTATCTGGATTAAACTCCATCGGCCACTCGTCGGCCCATTGGCCCATCTGGTCAAGATCCTATTGCCTGCCGAGGTAACCTTCTTCGCTGTCTACAACACCTCCAATTTTGGCCTCACCTGCAAACTTACAAACCATACCTCCTATGTTCACATCCAAATCATTTACATAAATGACTAAAGGCAGTGGACACAGCACCGATCGTTGTAGCACATCGCTGGTCACAGGCCTTCAGTCTGAAAAGCAACACTTCGGCACCACCCTTTGTCTTGTACCTTTGAGCCAGTTCTGTTTTCAAATGGATAGTTCTCCCTGTATTCATGTTTGCTGCAAGAATTATTCCCACAGCACTACTTCCCAGTGCAGATACCTTCTTTGCTCCATGCTACAGGTACACATTACTGACAAAACGAGCCACACTTTCAGCTCACCAATATTCCGATTGTTAAGACAAACTGAATACCTCACATCACCGGCCTCGGTCATACTTATCCCGAGTTCGGCAGATGCGTTATTGGCAAGCGCCAGACATTGCATTTTTCTCATCTCAGTCAAATCAGTTTTGATTCAATCTGTCGCACACATCAATACAACTTAAAGCACTCATTCAAATATTTTTTCAAGCTTATAAGGTTTCCGGCCTCCACAACCTTCGGAGGCAGTGCATTCCAGGTTTGCACTACCCACTGAATGAAAAAGGGTTTTTCCCAAATCTCTGAAACTCCTGCCCCTTATGCTAAAATTATGCTGTCTCATGATTGACTCCTCAACCAATGACAAGTTCTCTCTATTCACCCTGTCCATACCGTCCATAATCTTATATTCCACAATCATGTCCCCTCTGCTCTTCGGTAAACAATCCAAGCTAATCCAGTCTCTCCTTGTAGCTCAAATTCTCAATGCCAGGCAACATCCTGGTGAACCTCCTGTGTAACCCCTCGATTGCTATCACATGCTTCCTGTCGTGAGGTGACCAGAACTGCACAAAGTACCCCAGCTGCAGTCTGACCAACACCCGGGGCAATTGCAACATTGTCTCCTTGCTCTTGTACTGTATGTCACAACTGCAAGTGCCCCATATGCCTTCTTAACTCTCCAATACACATACTCTGCCAAATTCAGGGATCCGTGAATAATTACCGCATAATTACTCTGTTCCTTTCAGCCACCAAGTTTCCTGCCATTCATTAACGAGTCTCTTGTTTCTTGTTCTTACACGCATCACCTCACATTTATCAGAGTTAAATACCATCTGCTCCTGGTCTGCCCAACCGACCAACCCATCAACCTCCTGTAACCTACGATCGTCTTCTTTACTGTCAACCACTCTTGGTGTCGTCGGCACATTCACTTAACGCTCCCCGAAATTTTTATGTAATCGAAATGTGTTATCATCTTGTGAAAACAAAAACAATTTAATTGGTTCCTTAGAGAAACTATCACTGACTTTGGAACTAGGATTGACAATGAGTTTGGTCGCAGTTCCAAAGGCCATTTTAGTGTAACCCCCAGAACTCAAACAGTACCTTAGATAACAAGGTGTAGAGCTGGATGAACACAGCAGGCCAAGCAGCATTAGAGGAGCAGGAAGGCTGACGTTTGGGCATAGACCCTTCTTCAGAATTGGAGGAGGGGAAGGGGGATCTGAAATAAATAGGGAGAGAGGGGGAGGCAGATAGAAGATGGATAGAGGAGAAGATAGGTGGACAGAAGACAAACCGGTCAAAGAGGCGGGGATGGAGCCAGTAAAGGTGAGTGCAGATGGGGAGGGAGGAGATAGGTCAGTCCAGGGAGGACGGACAGGTCAAGGGGGCGGGATGAGGTTAGTAGGTAGGAGATGGGGGTGGGGCTTGAGGTGGGAGGAGGGGATAGATGGGAGGAAGGACACGTTAGGGAGGCGGGGACGAGCTGGACTAGTTTTGGGATGCGGTAGGGGGAGGGGAGATTTTGAAGCTTGTGAAGTCCACATTGATACCATTGGGCTGCAGGGTTCCCCAGCGGAATAGGAGTTGCTGTTCCTGCAACCTTCGGGTAGCATCGTTGTGGCACTGCAGGAGGCCCAGGATGGACATATTGTCTGCGGAATGGGAGGGGGAGTTGAAATGGTTTGCGACAGGGAGGTGCAGTTGTTTAGTGCGAATCCAGCGTAGGTGTTCTGCAAAGCGGTCCCCAAGCCTCCGCTTGGGTTCCCCGATGTAGAGGAGGCCACAATGGGAACAGCGGATGCAGTATACCACATTAGCAGATGTGCAGGTGAACATCTGCTTGATGTGGAAAGTCTTCTTGGGGCCTGGGATGGGGGTGAGGGGGGAGGTGCAGGGGCAGGTGTAGCACTTCCTGCGGTTGCAGGGAAAAGTGCCAGGTGAGGTGGGGCTGGAGAGGAGTGTGGAGCGGACAAAGGAGTCACGGAGAGAGTGGTCCCTCCGGAAAGCAGATAAGGGTGGGGAGGGGAAAATGTCATTGGTGGTGGGGTCGGATTGCAGATGGTGGAAGTGTCGGAGGATGATGCGTTGGATTCGGAGGTTGGTGGGGTGGTACGTGAGGACGAGGGGGATTCTGTTTTGGTTGTTATTGCGGGGAGGTGGTGTGAGGGATGAGTTGCGGGAAATGCGGGAGACACGGTCAAGGGCGTTCTCGACCACTGAGTTGGGGAAGTTGCGGTCCTTGAAAAACGAGGACATCTGAGATGTACGGGAGTGGAATGCCTCATCCTGGGAGCAGATGCGGCGGAGGCGAAGGAATTGGGAATAGAGGATGGCATTTTTGCAGGAAGGTGGGCGAGATGAGGTGTATTCTAGGTAGTTGTGGGAGTCGGTGGGCTTGAAATGGATATCGGTTTCCAGGTGGTTGCTGGAGATGGAGACAGAGAGGTCCAGGAAGGAGAGGGAGGTATTAGAGATGGTCCAGTTGAACTTAAGGTTGGTGTGGAAGGTGTTGGTGAAGTGGATGAACTGTTCGAGCTCCTCGTGGGAGCATGAGGCGGCGCCGATACAGTCATCAATGTAATGGAGGAAGAGGTGGGGTTTAGGGCCAGTGTAGGTACGGAAGAGGGATTGTTCCATGTAACCTACAAAGAGGCAGGCATAGCTTGGGCCCGTGCGGGTTCCCATGGCCACCCGCTTTGTCTGTAGGAAGTGGGAGGAATTGAAAGAGAAGTTGTTGAGGGTGAGGATGAGGATGAGATGGCCATCGACACCGCTGCTGATGCCACTGCCTCCATTTCCGAGGCTAACACCATAGACGCTGAGGACGCACCGACCGTCACCGCTGCTGCCGCCTCCTACCCCGCTCCGCCCACCGCCGACTCCGATGCAACTCCGCCCACCGTCAATTCCGATGCAACTCCGCCCACCACCGATGCCGACGTTGCTCCGCCCACCACCTCCACAGCCAGCAGCTCCAGAGGAGACAGCAGCACCCAGCCCTGCCGAGTCTTCACCATCCCCCCAGACCTCCCTCTGACTGAGGATGAACGGTCAGTCCTCAGTGAAGGGCTCACCTTTGTCCCCCTCCGCCCACACATCAACGAATACCGGTCACGTTTGGACATAGAGCAGTTTTTCCACCGCCTCCGCCTCTGCGCTTACTTCTTCAACTGTGAGCCTACTGACCCCTTCTCCCGCCTCCAACACACCCCCTCCTCCTGGACACCACCCCAAGGCCTCCTACCCTCCCTCGATCTCTTCATCTCCAACTGCCATCGTGACATCAATCGCCTCAACCTGTCCACCCCTCTCATCCACTCCAACCTCTCCCCCGCAGAACGTGCAGCCCTCCGCTCCAATCCCAACCTCACCATAAAACCTGCGGACAAGGGAGGCGCAGTTGTAGTATGGCGCACTGACCTCTACATCGCCGAGGCCAGACGCCAACTCTCTGACACCTCCTCCTACCGCCCCCTTGATCATGACCCCACCCCCGACCACCAAACCATCATCTCCCAAACCATCCACAAACTCATCACTTCAGGTGACCTCCCACCCACAGCCTCCAACCTCATACCGCCCACTTCAATCTCCTTCCCAAAATCCACAAACCTGACTGCCCTGGTCGACCCATTGTCTCCGCCTGCTCCTGCCCCACCGAACTTATCTCCACCTATCTCGACTCCATTTTCTCCCCCTTGGTCCAGGAACTCCCTACCTACGTCCGTGACACCATCCACGCCCTCCCCCTCCTCCAAAACTTCCAATTCCCCAGTCCCCAACACCTCACCTTTACCATGGACATCCAGTCCCTATACATCTGCATTCCCCATACAGATGGCCTAAAGGCCCTCTGCTTCAGTCCCCCTCCACTGACACCCTCATCCACTCAGCCGAACTCGTCTTCACCCTCAACAACTTGTCTTTCAATTCCTCCCACTTCCTACAGACAAAGCGGGTGGCCATGGGTACCCGCATGGGCCCAAGCTATGCCCGCCTCTTTGTAGGCTACGTGGAACAATCCCTCTTCCGTACCTACACTGGCCCTAAACCCCACCTCTTCCTCCGTTACATTGATGACTGTACCGGCGCCGCCTCGTGCTCCCATGAGGAGCTCGAACAGTTCATCCACTTCACCAACACCTTCCACCCCAACCTTAAGTTCACCTGGACCATCTCTAATACCTCTCTCTCCTTTCTGGACCTCTCTGTCTCCATCTCCGGCAACCACCTGGAAACCGATATCCATTTCAAGCCCACCGACTCCCACAACTACCTAGAATACACCTCATCCCACCCACCTTCCTGCAAAAATGCCATCCCCTATTCCCAATTCCTTCGCCTCCGCCGCATCTGCTCCCAGGATGAGGCATTACACTCCCGTACATCTCAGATGTCCTCGTTTTACAAGGACCGCAACTTCCCCAACTCAGTGGTCGAGAACGCCCTCGACCGTGTCTCCCACATTTCCTGCAACTCATCCCTCACACCCCCTCTCCGCAATGACAACCAAAACAGAATCCCCCTTGTCCTCACGTACCACCCCACCAACCTCCAGATCCAACGCATAATCCTCCGACACTTCCACCATCTGCAATCCGACCCCACCACCAATGACATTTTTCCCTCCCCACTCTTATCTGCTTTCCGGAGGGACCACTCTCTCCATGACTCCCTAGTCCGCTCCACACTCCCCTCCAGCCCCACCTCACCCGGCACTTTTCCCTGCAACCGCAGGAAGTGCTACACCTGCCCCTACACATCCCAGGCCCCAAGAAGACTTTCCACATCAAGCAGATGTTCACCTGCACATCTGCTAATGTGGTATACTGCATCCGCTGTTCCCATTGTGGCCTCCTCTACATCGGGGAACCCAAGCGGAGGCTTGGGGACCACTTTGCAGAACACCTACACTGGATTTGCACTAAACAACTGCACCTCCCAGTCGCGAACCATTTCAACTCCGCCTCCCATTCCACAGATGACATGTCCATCCTGGGCCTCCTGCAGCGCCATAACGATGCTACCCGAAGGTTGCAGGAACAGCGACTCCTATTCCGCTTGGGAACCCTGCAGCCCAATGGTATCAATGTGGACTTCACAAGCTTCAAAATCTCCCTCCCCCTACCACATCCCAAAACCAGCCTAGCTCGTCCCCACCTCCCTAACCTATCCACTCCTCCCACCTCAAGCAGCACCCCCATCTCCTACCTACTAACCTCATCCCGCCCCCTTGACCTGTCCGTCCTCCCTGGACTGACCTATCTCCTCCCTACCTCCTCACCTACACTCACCTTTACTGGCTCCATCCCCGCCTCTTTGACCTGTCTGTTTCCTCTCCGCCTATCTTCTCCTCTATCCATCTTCTATCCACCTCTCCCTATTTATTTCAGAACCCCCTTTCCCTCCCCCATTTCTGATGAAGGGTCTCGGCCCGAAAC
>NC_063374.1:5117-59676 GCF_021869965.1 Rhincodon typus | reverse complement strand
GAATAAAATGCAAACTTCACAAGAAAACACGCAGAGTAAGATTCAAACAAATTAAAACAATTGTGATAAAATAAAGCTCAAACAGAACAATCAATGAACATAGATTCAGATCCACAGTAAAGGAGCCAAGCCAATTTGAGAGACATGGAATCTCTCAAAGACATATCAGCACAGAACTAAAATCTCAAAACCGTAGACCAATGGACAGAACGACTCATCTCTGAAACAACCTCATGTTTCAATTTGAAAATCTCCTGCTGAAACTTGCAACTGGAAAGCTACCAGAAGCACTGCAGTCATAGAAATAAAACTCACCGGTGAGGAAATATTCAGGGTGCAGATGATCACTCAGTGCAGCCTCCTTGGGCATCCTGTAAAAGAAGTCTACGAATTCAAATCACTGTGGACCAGGGATAAGCATTCAGAAGAATGAAACATTTCTCTGGGTCTGACTTTCCTGTGTAAAAAAAAATCACCCTTTCAAACCCACTGGGAAAGGAGTTTTAAAAATCCATCACAGTTAGTAGAGGACAGAGATTCACATCATCCCAGGAGGACCGTGCATACTGTCTCCTACATGTAACCAGCAATGCTGAGGGGCAAACTGTCAATTCAAGGATGATGTGTCCTCAGTCATGAGTTTCTGTTCTCCTTCTGACTGAAGAGAGCCTTTGGATTCAGGAGGCAGGATATTCCATGAAGTCATGGGATGGAAAGAGCAACATCTGCTTCCTTTCTTTCCATCTGTGCCACTGCTCTGCCTCATCAATAACAGGCTGGGTGTGAAAGGCAAAGAGAGCTTTGTGGATGAGTTGTCACCATTCTGAACAAAAGGTAGCAACTGCCTCCCAGTCTTTCTATATTAATATTACAGAGGTGACCTCTGAGAGATGTATAAATTTCAAGCAGGACTGGACATTGTTGATGGAGGTAGGATCTTCTTGATGGTGGAGGAGTCCAGAGACAAAGGTCACAGGTCACAATCTAAGAATACAGGCTAAACTATTTAGGACTGAAATGAGTAGAAATGTCTTCACCCAAAGTGATAAGTAGGTGGAATTCATGCTCACAGAAAGCAGTCGAGGCCAGAACATGGATTTCAACAAACAGTTTAAGAACATAAGAACTAGGAGCAGGAGTAGGCCATCTGGCCCCTGGAGCCTGCCCTGCCATTTAATAAGATCATGGCTGATCTTTGAGACTCAGCTCCACTTACCCGCCCACTCACCATAACCCTTAATTCCTTTACTGTTCAAAAATTTATCTACCCTTGCCTTAAAAATATTCAGCGAGGTAGCTTCAACCACTTCACTGGGCAGGGAATTCCAGAGATTCACAACCCTTTGGGTGAAGGAGTTCCTCCTGACCTCAGTCCTACATCTGCTTCCCTTTATTTTGAGGCGATGCCCTCTAGTCCTAGTTTCATCTGCTAGCCGAAACAACCTCCCTGCCTCCACCTTATCTATTCCCTTCATAATCTTATATGTTTCTATAAGATCTCCCCTCATTCTTCTGAATTCCAATGAGTATAATCCCAGTCTAGCTCAGTCTCTCCTCATAATCCAACCCTCTCAACTCTGGAATCAACTGAGTGAATCTCCTCTGCACCCCCTCCAGTGCTAGTATATCTCTTCTCAAGTAAGGAGGCCAAAACTGCACACAGTGCTCCAGGTGTGGCCTCACCAGGACCCTATACAGCTGCAGCATAGCCTCCCTGTTTTTAAACTCCATCCCTCGAACAATGGCAGACAAAATTCCATTTGCCTTTTTAATCACCTGCTGCACCTGCAATCCCACCTTCAGCGATTCATGCACAAGGACATTCAAGTCCTTTTGCACAGCAGCGTGCTGCAATTTTTTACCATTTAAAACATAGTCCATTTTGCTTTTATTCCTACCAAAATGGATGACCTCACACTTATCAACATTGTACTCCATCTGCCAGACCTTTGCCCACTCACTTAGATTATCTATATCAAACAACTACTGACTCTTCCAAACAAACCAAAGAGAATGAAACAGTCTCTGCTCTAAGTGCTGCTACAGCTCACAAAAATTCTGTTAATTGCGGTTATCAATATTGTTATACACACCATTTATAATCTGTAATGAAATACAAAGAAGCAGTATGTTGTACTAAAGCCAAAATTTTTCCTTTACCTATGAGCTTCATTCTATGACACAGTGATCCAGAAAGATTTCCTGTAATTGACAATGGCAGTTTATTTTCCAAACCATTAGAGTTTCAGTCAATTGGCCAAAAATATCCCTTACTCCCTTCTCAAGTGGGAAAACTCCTTGAGAGATTTTACTCTGAGGTAGTTATTGTGCAACAGTGCAAGCTTGATGAACTGAATGGTCTCTACCAGTGCTGCAAATTACATCATTCTGCCTGTGGTTTATGGTGTTGGAGATCATTGTTTGAGAAAACGATAAAATCTGAGAGAAACCAAAAGGCTTAATAGAGCAAAGAGATCGGGAGGACACCGTGGGGAATTGATATAACAGAGTTAAGGATGTAGCAGTAATTTTAAAAATTGGCTATATTCGCTTTTGACAAATAAAAGAAACTCAAGGTGACCTGGAGACATTAAGGACTGCAGATGCTGGAAGCCTGAGTTTATAGGTGTGAGATTGGCAAAGCACAGCACGTCAGACAGCATCAGAGGAGCAGGATGAGCCCTCCTAACAAAGGGTTTCGGCCTGAAGTGTTGACTTTCCTGCTCCTGAGTCTGTCTGACCTGCTGTGTTTTTCCAGTCTCACACCTATAAATTCAAGGTGACCTGACTGTTTTCTGTCATTTATATAAATGATTTGGACGTGAATGTAGGAGGTATGATAATGACACTTGCAAATGACACCAAAATTGGTTGTCTCATGGACAGTGAAGAAGGTTACCTCAGAGAAGAACAGGACCTTAAACACAGATAGTAGGAACTGCAGATGCTGGAGAATCTGAGATAACAAGGTGTAGAGCTGGATGAACACAGCAGGCCAAGCAGCATCAGAGGAGCAGGAAAGCTGACGTTTCGGGCCTAGAACCTTCTTCAGAAACCTTAAACAGATGGGCAAATGGACTGACAAGTGGCAACTGGAGTTTAATTTCAATAAATGTGAGGTGCTGCATTTTGGTCGGGCAGGACTTATACACTTACCAGTTGACAAAGAGACCTTGGGGTGCAGGTTCATTGTTCCTTGCATGTGGAGTCACAGATAGACTGAGTGGGGAAGGCAGCGTCTGGTATGCTTGTCTTTATTGGTCAGTGCATTAAGTAAAGGAGTTGGGGGGGGTCATATTGCGGCGGCACAAGACATTGAATCAGCCCCTGTGGCATACGCTGTTCAATTCTGACCCCCATGCGACAGGAAAGATGTTGTGAAACTTGAAAGGGTGCAGAACATTTTTACAAGGATGTTGCCAGGGTTGGACGCTTTGAGCTACATGGAGAGGCTGAATAGGCTGGGACTGTTTTCCCAGGAGCATTGGAGGCTGAGGGGGTACTGTATAGAAGTTTGAAAATCATGATGGGTATCATTAGGGTGAATAGCCATGGTCTTTTCCCCAGGGTAGGGGTGTCCAAAACTAAAGGGGATAAGTTGAAGGTGAGAGGTGAAAGATTTAAATAGGACTAACAGGCAATTATTTCATATTAACGGTGGTACAGGTACAGAATGGGCAGCCAAAGGTGGCGGTGAGGCTGGTACATTAACAACATTTGAAGGGTCTTTGGATGGGTGTATGAATAGAAAGCTTTGAGAGGGATATGGGCCAAACATTGGCAATAGGAACTAGATTAACTTAGGATATCTGGTCAGCATGGACAAGTTGGACCAAAGGGTCTGGTTCTGTGTTCTATTACTCTATGACTGTCACAGCTTTCTGCGTCATAACTTAATCAAGCAATTTGTGCATATCGGTTCAACATTCACTGAGACAATCATTTCGCTCATGAGGATTTCCCGATTGTCAATATCTTTCTCTTTTCAGCTTTATTCCACTTCCTTGTAGGAAGCAATAGAATGAATGGTTCACAAATTCAGGGTAAAAGCAATAGATTGCAAGAACTTGTGGGGGAAACTAAATTGTCTTTCTTCTGGCTTTAGTTCACTTTTACTGTAGAGAAAAAGAGTTGACCTTAATTTCCAGAGATCTGATGACTTCTGGCGAAAATCATTCACACTGAAAAGCTGTTCAGCTTCCTGGGAGCCAAACACAGTTGGCAGCAGGAAGGCCTTTGTCATTGAAAACAGGTCACCATTCCATAGATCATTCAGCCACTTGTTGCATCTTGTACACTCCCCGTGTTGCTACATTGTCTGAAACAAACACAACCACCAACACCACAAACCCAAAATTCCAAACCTCAAACTGGGCCTCTTCTGGAGTACTGTGTGCAGTTTTGGTCACCCTGCCACAGCAAAGACTTTATTAAATTGGAGAGGTTTCAGGAAACATATATCAGGATGTTGCTTGGAATGACAGGCTTTAGTTATAAAAAATGGCTGGATAGGCTGGAACATTTTCCACTGCAGCATTGAAGATTGAGGAGTGACCTTACAGAGGTTTGTAAAATCTGAGGGGCCTGGATGAGGTAAATCACAATGGTCTTTTCCCTCGGGTGGGGGAATTAAAAATCAGGGGGTATATTTTTAAGGTGAGAGTTTTAAGTTTTAAAAAGGACATGGAGGCAACTTCTTTTACACAGAGAGTGGTTCATGTGGAACGAACAGACAGAGGAAGTCGTGGATGCAGGTATAGCTACAACATTGAAAAGACAATGGGATCAAGACATATGGGGAGGCAATGGCCCAGTGTTATTATCACTGGAATGTAAAATCCAGAAACCCAGGTAATGGTCTGGCGACCTGCATTCGAATCTTGCAATGGCAGATGGTTGGGAAAAACCCATCTAGTGACTCAGGTCAATAAATGCTGACCTAGGCAGTGACACCCTCATGCCCCAAATGAATTTTTAAAAATATCTCAAGAAAACGTTTGGCCAGTTATGGGCCAAAGACAGCCAAGTGGTACCTGTTTAGTGTGGGAACAGGGTCAACATGGAGTAGTTGGACCGAAGGGTCTGTTTTTATGCTCGATGAATTTGGGCGGGGGGTGGGGGGAGGAAAGGAGTGCGAAAATCAACTGCGTGGGGTGCAGTGCGGAGATGGATTGATAGAAACTTGGGGGCGGGAGGGGGGAAACAGAGAGAGAGAGACGGACCTGTGCAGGGGCGGATACGGACCAGGGGGTGAGGGGAAGGGTAAATTGCGGACAGAGACTGTAGGAGGGGCTCGGGAGTGAGAGAGAGAGGGACTGACGGACAGATCGAGTGACGGGGGCGGGACAAATCCATCCCAGCCATAACTACCCCATCAATCTGCTTTCGATCAACAGTAAAATAATGGAAGGTGTCACTACCAATGCTATCGAGCAGCCATTGCTCAGCAAAAACTTGTTCAGTGATGCTGAGTGGTGCATACATGCAGAAAACACAATGTACCCTTCGATTTCTCATGGACCCCCTATCCCATCACATCGGTAAATGCAATGCCTTCCGATTTCACAACGACACACTATTGTCTCATCTGAGGGAGGAGGGCAGACATGGACCATATGGAGTGATGCAGGAGGGAACGGTTGTCAGTGGGGATGGGGAAGAGTGGAGGGCACAGTGCAGAGATAGACCAGAGGCTCACAAACCTCCAACACTACTTCATATGATCAGAAGGAATAGGGGGAGAAGGAGACCACTCAGCCCCTCGAGCTTTCTCTGCCATTTAACAACATCATGGCTAATCTGACTGTGACCTCAAATCCACATTAGAGCCCATTTCCCTAAGTCTGTAGATCAGACCACCCCTGTTGATCCCCCCACAGGTTCTCATTTCTCAGAATACTGGTCCTCCAGATCAAAGGTGACCAGACTGAATCCATTGACTTCCGCCCGTTTTCCCCAGCTGCAAACTCCCCCCGTCTCTTCGGCAAATTACGATGCTTAACCAGATCAGGGAATTTTATTTGACTTTGAACTGAGTGCCTGGCCCCATTACGCAGGCTACCTCCAAGACACTGCCCAGCTTTCCTGCACGTCTGTTACTGTAACTCTCATCCATGCCTTTTCTGGGGATCAGTTCGCTCAGTTGGCTGGTTTGTGCTGCACAGTAATGCGAACAGTGTGGATTCAATTCTGGCTGGGGTTACCATGAAAATCTCCCCTTCTCAATCTTTTCCCTCGCCTTAGGCATAGTCACCCTCAGGTTAAACCACCACCAGTCAGTTCTCTGCAATGATAAGCAGCCCTGGAGTCCAATAGGACTTGACCTTCATTTTGTTAATTCTAGATCTGATTATTTCCAATGCTCTTCTCTCTGTCCTCTCCTATGGGTTTTCTGTAAACTTGAGCTCGTCAATAATTCGACTAAATTGATCCTAATGTGCACTTTATCTCATTCACTGCCACACCTGCTCTGGATATGCTCAATTTCAAAATTCTTTTGCATTTTCAAAACCTTCCATGGCTTCACTTCTTTCTATCTTTGTAATTTCTCCCAGCTCCACGAACCTCCAAGATTTCTGCGACTTGCAAATTCTGGTGTCTTGCACAATTACAAATTTTATCACTCCGTCATTGGCTGCCGAGATTCTCACCTCTGGAATTCCATTCCTAAACCTTTCCACCTCATTATTCAAACATATGAATGAACACATGAATTAGGAGCAGGACTAAGACTTTACTGGCTGCTCTGCGATTCAACGTGGTCATGGATACCTTAAGAATCTCACCAAATCATGACCTTCCTAACCCTTATCACTGTCTCCTTTAAACTGCTTCTCCAATCTGACGTTCCTCTAATTTTTCCTGCTGTTACATGGACCTCTGAAACCTACGTGCGCCAGCAGCTTGCAATGTGGTACGTCAGCACACCAATCATTGCCCAAAACCAACCTCTTTTTGACCACATTCTATTTGAATAAAATCCCTTCTCCTGACCATGTCCGTGCTATTGCATTTATTTTACATTATTAAAAGCGCACTAAATGCACAAGCAGTCAGATGGATTAGCTGTTTTGCAGTTAAAAATCTCAAGGTTAATGCAGTGTCTCTGTGATACCGTTGCTATTTGTACCAGGCTAATCATGTTTGCTATCGTTAATTTCACTGCATCTGTTATGTTTTTGTGTGTAGAATCCATGCTATAAAACATTTTGATGGAACGCGTCCATTCCCTGTCAATATAATGGCTTGATTTTAATATATTCATCGTTGTTATAGTCATTGTATTAGTCATACAGCAAGAAAACAGACCCTTCAGTCCAACCTGTCCATGCCCACCTTAACCCCAAACTAAACTGTTTCCAACTGCCTGCGCTTGACCCACATCCTTTCAAACATTCTTTATTCATGGACTTATCCAACTGTCTTTTGAATGCTGTAACTTCACCCGCATCCATCGCTTCCTCTGGCGTTCAAACCACATCAAAATAACCCTGTGTAAAAAAAGTTGCTCCACATGTCTTTTTTTAAAAAAATCTTTCTCCTCTTACCGGAAAAATATGCCCCCAAGTCTTGAAATCCCCCACTTTAGGGAAGAGACACCTTTCATTCAACTTATCTTTCTCCCTCATGATTTTATAAACCTCTATTAGGTCTCCTCAACCTCCTATGCTCCAGGGGAAAAAATATCACCAGCCTATCCAGCCCCTCCCTTCAAGTGAAACCCTCCATTCCCGGAAACATCCTGATAAAACTCTTCTGAACCCTCTTTAGCTTTAAAATATCCATTCTATAACAGGGAGACCAGAACTGGACACAGTAGTCTAGAAAAGACCTCATCAACGTCCTGGAGAACCTCAATATGATGTCCCAACTCCTGTGCTCAATGGTCAAATCAATAACGTCAAGCATGCTAAATGCCTTCTTAACCAACACGCCTTTTATATTCTCGTCTAATTAATTCATATAAGTGGCAAACAAAAGTGAACCCAGCACCGATCCCTGTGGAACACTTCTGGTCACAGGCCTGCAGTATGAAAAATAACCCTTCACCATCATTCTCTGTCTCCTGCCATTAAGCCAATTTTGTATCCAATTGGTAAGCTGACCCCGAATCCCATATGATCTAACTTTCCTAATCAGTCTACCATGTGGAGCCTTGTCAAAAGTATTTACCGCAGTCCAAGTAAACAACATCTACCGGTCTGCTCTCATCGATCTTCTTGGTTATTTTTGCATAGAATCACGACAGTTTGGAAGCAGGCCATTCAGCCCATCCAGTCCACACTGACACTCTGAAGATTATCCCACTCCCCTAAGCTGTACCTGTAAGCCACCAGAAGAGGCAAGGGGGAAAGGCAGATCGCACAGGTTTCCCTGTGGCCACTCCCCTCAATAACAGGTATACAGCTTTGGATACTGTTGTTGGGGGAGGGTGGTGGGGTGTGACCTTTCAATGGGCTAGCAGCAGCAGCAGCAGTCAGGTCATTGGCATTATAACCGGCTCTGAGGCTCAGAGGGAAAGGGTGCAGTCAGACAGAGCCATACTGAAAGGAGGCTCAATTGTGAGGGGACAGACAGGAGGAGATTCTGTGACTGCAGAAGAGACACCAGGAAGGTGCCAGGGTCAAGGATGTCTTTGAACGGTTGCATCACATTGTGAAGGGAGACGCTGAACAGCCAGAGGTCATTGTGCACATTGGTATTAATGATGTAGGTAGACAAAGGGATGGGGTCCTGTGAAACGAGTATAGGGAGTGAAGTAAGAGGTTAACAAGTAGGACCTCAAGGGTTGTCACCTCAGGATTGCTCCCAGTGCCACATGCTATTGAGGATAGAAACAGAAAGATAGGCCAGATGAGTGCATGGCTGGGCTGAGGAGTTGGTATAGTGGGCAAAATTTTCAGTGCTTGGATCAGTGGGATCTCTTTTGGGGTAGAGGTGATCTGTACAAGAGGAATAGGTTGCACTTGAACCAGACCAGGTCCAAGATCCTCGTGGGGAGATTTACTGGTGTTACCCAAGAGGTTATAAACTAGTTTGTCAGAGGAGTGGGTCTCTGAATAAGAGAGGGGTCGTCAATAAGTCACGGGAAAATATATTAACCAGCGAGAGCAAGTTTACTATTCAGGATAGCCAGGGATGCAGTAAATGGAGGGAAAAGACTTCTGGTTGAAGGAGCATTTATTTTAAATCATGAGGCCCGACTGGTAAGGCAGACGAGCTCAGAGCATGGATCAGCTCTGGGGTCTGGGATGTGATAGTGACAACAGAAACAGGGCTATGAGAAGGGCAGGACTGGAAGCTCATTATTCATGGATATGGAAGCTACAAGCGTGACAGAAGTACAACTTAGCGAGGCGGAGGAGTTGCCCTTTTGATAAGGGAGCACATAACACCAGTGTTTTCATAGAATCATAGAATCCCTACAGTGTGGAAACAGGCCCTTTGGCCCAACAAGTCCACACCGAACCTCAGAGCATCCTACCCAGACCCATCCCCCTATAACCCACCTAATCTACACATCCCTATGGGCAATTTAGCATGGCCAATCCACCTAACCTGCACATCTTTGGAGTGTGGGAGGAAACCAGAGCACCCGGAGGAAACCCACGCAGACACAGGAAGAATGTGCAAACACCACACAGACAGTCGCCCGAGGGTGGAATTGAACCCAGGTCCCTGGAGCTGTGAGGCAGCAGTGCTAACCACTGAGCCACCGTCCCGTTTTTGAGAGGATATTCTTAAGGGGTCATCAAATGAGGCCATATGCTTAGATCCCCAAATAGCCAGTGGGTAGGAGAGAAGCAGATGGGTAGAGGGATTACAGATATCGGTCGGAATAATAGAGCAGTATTGGTAGAAGATTATAATCTCCCCTATATTGACTGGGCCACCCAGGGTGCTAAAGGCCAGGTCGAGGTGGAATTTGTCAAATGTGTCCAAGAAAGTTTCCTAAATCACTATATAGAGGGCCCAAGTCAGGAAGGTGCAACACTGGATCTCCTCTTTGGAAACGAGGTCGGGCAAGTGACTGAAGTGTCAGTCAGAGAGCACTTTGTCTGTCCATGTGAGGGTGAAGGGAAACACTGGCAGGTTTAGGGACCCCTCGCTGACAAGGGATATTGAGGCTCTGGTCAGGAAAAAGAAGATGGCATACCCTGGGTTTAAGCAGTCCAGTTTGGTCAGAGACATATCAGAGATGACCACAAGACTACTCAGACTCCTAGGTATCAGGGTAGCCCACAAACCAACAACCACCCTGTGACAGCTACTGATGAACGTGAAGGATCCCATACCCACAACCAATAAAACTAACGTCATATCTAAAATAACATGCAAGGACTGTGGAAAAACATTACATAGGCCAAACTGAAAGAAAACTGACAAAAAGGACACATGAACACCAACTAGACACCAAGAGACACAACTAATTCTTACTGACCTCAATACACACGGACAAACAAGGACACACATTTGACTGGGACAACTTTTCTATCATAGCACGAGCCATACAGACATGCGAGAGAATTTCTGGAGGCCTAGCATTCTAACCAGAACTCCATCAACAAACACACTGAACTGGACCTGATATACAAGCCACTGAAAAACAGAACCAAAAGTAACGCCAACCACCTCAGCAAACCAAGGCACATAAATAACCAGCAGGACAGAACAACAACGCTTCACTTCTGCAACCAAACACAACAGCTCAGCGATCAAGTGTACAACCTCAAATGGACTTTAGACAGGCCTTTGACAAGATCCCGCACGGCAGGCTAGTCATGTAGGTTAGGTCGCATGGGACCTAGGGAGAGTTAGCTCATTGGGTTCAAAATTGGTTCGGTGGAAGGAAGCAGAGGGTGATGGTTGAAGATTGTTTCTCAGACTGGAAGCCTGTGACTCATGGTGTGCCACAGGGGTCAGTACTGGGACCTTTGTTATTTGTGACTGACATAAATGATCTGGATGTGAATGTATAAGGCATGATTATTAAGTGTGCAGATGATGCAAAATTAGGAGGTATCGTTGATAGCGAGGAAGGTTATCCAATATTACAGAGGGATCTTGATCAGATGGGGAAGTGGGCTGAAGATTGGCAAATGCAATTTAATACAGATAAGTGTGAGGTATTGCATTTACGATTGCCAAACCAAGGAACGGCTTGTACAGTAAGATCCTAAGGAGTGCTGTGGAACAGAGGGACCTGGCAGTACAAGTACCTAATTTGTTAAAACCAGTGTCACAGGCAGACAGGTGGTGAAGAAGGCATGTAGCATGCTGGAATTCATCGGTCAAGGTATTGAGTGTCGCAGTTGGGACGTTATGTTACTGTTGTAGAAGTCGTTGGTGAGGCTGCACTTGGACAACTGTGTACAGTTTTGGTCACCCTGTTATAAAATCATGGAATCACCACAGTGTGGAAACAGGCCATTTGGGCCAACAAACCCACACTGACACTCCGAATTGCTTCCCACACAGACCTGTCCCTCTATCCTTTCCTGTAACCTTGCATTTCTCACTGCTAACACACCTCATCTACATATCCCTGAACACTATGGGCATTTTCGCATGGCCAATTCACCGAGCCTGCACATCTTTGGAGTGTGGGAGGAAACCGGAGCACCCTGAGGAAGTCCACGCAGACACGGGGACAATGTGCAAACTCCCGACAGACAGTCGCTCGAGGGTAGAAATGATCCCTGGCCACTGACGCTGTGATGCAGCAGTGCGAGCCACTGAGTCAGGGTGCCTCCCACGTGACCTACCGTGTCACCCTTAGTAGGCCTAAGTGATAGGGAAAGGTTGGCCAGGATAGGCCTTGGAACATAGTAAAATGAGGAGTGATCTTATTGAGATGTTTAAAATCATGAGGGGCATAGGTAGCATGAATGTCTTTACTGTTTTTTTTCCCCAAGGATGAGCAATTGAAAACTGGAGGGTGTAGGATTAAGGGGAGGGTGGAAAAATTTAAGAAGGATCTGTGGGGCAACTTCTTCACGCAGAGAGTGGTGCGTAAATGGAATGGGCAGCCAGAGAAAGTAGTTGAGGCAGGTACAATAGCAACATTTAAAGCTTTTTTTTAAACATTTGCATAGATTCATGGATGGGAAGAGTTGAGATATGCGGGCAATTGAAACAAACTGAATGGCATCATGGTCAGCATGGCCCAGCTTGGGCCAAAGGGCCTGCTTCCATGATGTATTATTGTTTGAGTCTATGACTCTATTGGTCACTGGAGCCACGCCCTTCAAAATTCATTCACAGAATTTCAGTATCACTGGCTCGGCCAGTATTTATTGCCCATCCCTGATTGGCCAGAGGGCAGGTCAGAGATACACATAGGGCAGACCAGGTAAGGATGGTAGATTCCCTTCCCTAATGGTTATTAGTGAACCAGAAACATTCTTCCCCAATCAACAATGGGTTCATGGTCATCATTAGAGTCTTAATTTCAGATACTTACTGAATTCAAATTCCACCCTCTGCCGCGGCAGGATTTGAACCACAGACCCCAGACATTACCTGGGTTTCTGGATTCACAATCCAGCAGTGACAGCAGAAGGCCATTGCCTACCCTTCAAAAAACTCATGCGACACAATTTCCCACCCGCAAAGCCATGGTGACCATGCCTGATCCGTCCCTGCCTCTCCAAATGCATATCTTTCAGAAACTTAATTCCCACTGAAGTTAGACTTATGGGTTGATAATTCCTGGACTTCTCCTAATATCCCCTTTTAGACTAAGGCACATTTTTGGTTTCAAATCGCTGCAGGGCCTTGCTCCTCCATTTTTTGTTAAATCAGCAACCCCACGACCCTCAGACATCTGCACACAACTGATTCTTTCTTAAGCATCCTAAATTTTCATCACTCCACCAATGGCAACCCTACTAGATCCCTAACCTCTGGAGTAGCTTCCAGTGGTCTCTGCCACTTGACCTGACTATCCTCCTTTAAGATGATCCTTAAATCTCTGCAGCAATGAGTTCCACAGATTAACCACAGTCTAGCTAAATAACCTCTTCCTTATCTCAGTTTGAAACCCTTCTCTCCTAGGCTCTCCCACTGTTTGAAATTTTCCCATATCCACTCTATCCAGGCCTCTCAGAAATCGAAATGCTTTTTGGGTTCCACGCCCTTAGATCCCTCAAATTTGCCACCCAAGTTGATCGGGTTGTTAAGAAGGTGTGTTGGCTTTCATTAGCAGGGGGATTGAGTTTAAGAGTCGTAAGGTATTGCTGCAGTTCTATAAAACCCTGGTGAGATCACACTTGGAATATGGTGTTCTGTTCTGATTGCCTCATTATAGGAAGGATGTGGAAGCTTCAGAGAGGGCGCACAGGAGATTTACCAGGATGCTGCCTGGACTGGAGAGCAGGTCTTAGGAGTAAAAGTTGAGGCAGCTGGGGCTTTTCTCATTGGAGCGAAGGATGAGGGGTGACTTGATGGAGGTGTACAAGATGATGAGAGGCATAGATAGAATGGATAATCAGAGACTTTTTCCCAGGGCAGCAAAAACGATTACGAGGGGGCAGAATTTTAGGGTGATTGGAGGAAGGTATCGGGGAGATGTCAGAGGTAGGTTCTTTGCGCAGAGAGTCGTGTTTTATGGAATGCTCTGCCAGCAGTTGTCGTAGAGTCAGACATAGGGACATTTAAGCAACTCTTGGATAGGCAAATGGACAATAGTAAATGAACGGTATGCATGGTAGTTTGATCTTAGAGTAGGACAATAGGTCGGCAAAACATCATAGGCTGAAGGGCCTGACTGTGCTGTAAAGGGCCTGCACTGTGCTGACTGTTCTATGTTCTGTCAGGTTTCACCCCTCATCCTGCTAAACTCCATCAGGTACACATCCAGACTCCTCAACCGTTCCTCATCCTCTCAAGTCCTTCATCCCTGGCATCATTTTGTAAACCTCCTTTCAACTCCATCCAGTGCCAACAAATGCTTCCTTACAAATACGGGGTCAAAACTGCTCCAAATACTCCAAATGCACTCTGACCAAAGCCTTTTCCAGCCTCAGCAGTACATCTCTGCTCTTGTACTCCAACCCTCTTGAAATGAGTGCTAAAATTGCAAATGCCTTCCTAACTGCCGACTGAATCTCGCACAGTCTAAAGATGCAGTTAAGTAGATTGGCCATGCTAAGTTACCCATATTGTCTGGTGATTAGTGATGGGAAATGTAGCGTTACAGGGTGATAAGGTGGACTGAGTGGGATGGTCTTCGGGAGGTCAGTATGGACTCATTGGCTGAACGGCCTGCTTTCACACTGCAGGGATTCTATCATGGCCTGAGCTGAGACAGCTGACCTCACACAAGAAGGGGATAGAAATCTTGGGAAGAGGTGGTGGTGTTGGTGGAGATGAGAACAAGATAGACTGAGAAACATCTGCCCACCCTCACCACTCCTTCTGGCCTTTCAAACACACAACAATGCAGAATCACCGAGCAGAAACTTACAGCCAAGTTCCGTACCCTTGAAGACGGCCTCAACCGTGATCCTGTGTTCATGTCGCACTACATGTAACCCCAGCGTACTGTTCTGTATCTGCAAAATCTTCCTTACTGTCCTGTTTTAACCATCACATTGGGAATTTTGCATGATCCCACAAACAGCAGTGTGTTCACAACCCAGTCTACCAAGAAAAGCGTTGAAAGACGAAAGTTTGTCGGAGTCCTTAAGGAGAACTTACCAGAAAGGGAAATAATTTTTTTCAAGTGCTGTCCCTGTTGTAATGAGGAACCAAATTCAGACAACCTATTCACAGCAAGCTCCAGAACAAAAGCAAAGTTGCTGGAAAAGTTCAGCAGGTCTGGCAGCATCTGTGAAGTAAAAAAATAGAGGAAGGGATCACTGGACCCAAAACGTTAACTCTGTTTTACCCTTCACAGATGCTACCAGACCTGCTGAGCTTTTCCAGCAACTTTGTTTTTGTTTGTGATTTATGGCATCCGCAGTTCTTTCTGTTTTTACATAGCAAGATCCAACTGTCAATGGTGTAAATCCAAACAGTCCCTTCTTTCGATATCCACATTCATCTTCACTGCCCCTCTCTCTGATTGAAATACACTCTGCAATGTCTCTGACACACACCTTCTCTTTCTGTCTCTCTCTCTCTCTCTCTGAAAACAGGAAGGAGAGGGCATAAGAGAAAGTTGAAGGGACCAACACAGTTCCACATTCAGATCTTCAGTAAATTGAATCAAAATACTCCCCCTGAACTTTTCATTTTCAAGTCAAATACCTGACAACAGAACAGACATTTAGGATTCACGAATAACACCAGTTTCAGGCTGTTTAATTCCAAGGCCTCAATACAATTTATTCAAATCAGTGCACAGCAAGATTCCACAAAGTTTAACATCAACCAGATTGTGAATTTCTCTGACTCTACTTACAGGACCAGTTTTGCTTCCATTATTACAGAAAAGAGAAAGTCCTGTTGTTTGACAAATTGAAAACACTGTTGCCCTTCTCTTTTCCCAGCCCTCTCACTCCATTGAACGTAGAACAAGACAGCACAAGAAGAGGCCCTTCAACCCACCATGTCTGTGCCAAACATGACGCTATACTAAATCTCATACCATCTGCTTGCATGTCGTCCATACCCCTCTCTTCTCTGCCTGTTCATGTTTCTGCCCAAATGCCTTTTAAACAGTGCTGCTACACAGTGGTTCTAACATCTCCTTAAGCAGCAAGGTGTGCTCGCTCATCTCCTTTACACTTTCCCCTCTCACCTGAAATGTATGCCCTGTGGTCTATCACATTTCTTTCCTGGCAAAGAGACTCCAACTATCCACCCCATCATAATTTTATGTATTCCATTTCTGATCTTTTCTCTGTCTCTGAATTAACTTTACACTGCAATCATTGTTTCCTATTTAAAAAGATTGTAGCATTTAATTTTTGACAATATTTATTTTTAAAAATGAGCACTTTTTCTATGCCAGTAATGCTGCAGGTGAGTGACACAGTGAGATCCCTTAGACAGTCTGAAATGGGCTTAAATCCTATTTTACGATAAGCAAGAGGCTGATTTGTACGGGATCACTTTTAAAAAGAAAACTTACTCTTGTCCTTGGATTTAATATTGCGATCCCACATCCCCGAAAATAATAACTGGTACTCAGCACTGACAGGACACTGTCATTGAGTCATAGAGGCTTACAGCACAGAGACAGGCACTTTGGCCCAAAATAGTCCCATCTGACCAAAATGTCCATCTGCGCCAACCCCATTTCCCTGCACTTGGCACAAATCCTTGTAAACCTTTGTTGTCCATGGATTTGTCCAAATGACTTTCACATGTTGTTAATGGACGCCTCAATCACTTCCACTGGCAGCTCATTCCACATGCGTACCACCCTCTGCGTAACATTGTTGCCCCTCAGGTCCCCATGAATTCTTTCCCCTCTTCCCTTAAACTGATGCCATCTGGTCCTCAATTTCCAAACCCTGGAACAAAAACTTGGAGCATTCACCCTATCCATGCCTCTCATGATCTGAAACACTTGTATAAGATCCCTCCTCAGTGTCCTACACTCTAAAGAAAGAAGTCCTCGTTTCTCCAACCTCTCCCTTTCACTCAGTCACTCGAGTCCTGGCAACATCCTTGTAAAACTCTTCTGCACGCTTTCCAGTTAAACAACATTCTTACTGCTGAATGGTGACCAAAACTGAACACATTACTCCAAGTGCTGCAAGATAACGTCCCAACCTCTGTCTTCACTGCCCTGACTGATCAAGGCCAGTGTACAGAAAGCCTTCCTCACTGCCCTGTTTACCTGGGACTCCACTTTCAGTGAACTGTACACCTGAACTCCAAGGTCCCTCTGTTTCGCTACACTCCTTCGGGCCGTACCATTCACCATGAAACTCCTACCTTGACTTGACTTTCCAAAATGCCACACCTCATACTTATCTGTATTAAACTCCATTTGCCGGTTTTTGGCCCACTTCCCCAACTGATCAAGATCTTGCTGCAATTTCTGATAATCTTCTTCACGGTCCACAACACAGCCGACTTTACTGTCATCTGCAAACTTACTAATCATGCCTTGTACATTCTCATCCAAAAAAATTGATATAGATAACAAACAGCGGGCCCAGCACCAAACCCTGAGATACACCACTAGTCACAGGCCTCCAGCCTGACAACCATCCTTCCACTCCTTCCTTTGGCTTCCTACCATCAAGCCAATGATGTATCCAATTTGCCAGCTCTCCCTGGATTCAATGCGATTTCAACATCCACAGTAGCCTACCATGTGGAACCTTACCAGAGGCCTTACTGAAATCCATTTTGACTGAAGACCCCCCAACAATGATGAATCTTTTTTGCAGCCTGGCTAGATGTCCCTGCAGTTTCATTCCCCTATTGCCCTTCATGTTTCCTCTCTCCCTATTTTACTCCTTCTCCCTTTGCTCCTATTCCTCCCCTTGAGGGGCAGTTGGAGGCATGCCAAGTCACATCTTATCCTTCAATTTCTTCCTCCCTTCAACACAATCTCTCTGTCCACATCTCATTTTTTATCCCTTTGTCTGGGAAATCACAATGTAATGTTAAAATTCAGATCTACCCATTTCAAATGACAACAAATCAAATTGTGTCTGGGATGTTTCTATTTGTTTTGTAAAATGACAAAAGAAAGCTGACAAGGGGTAGGAGAAAAGACAGAGAGAGAAATTTTTTCTTTTCTTTATTCATTCACGGGATGAAGGTGTCGCTAGCTAGGCGGCATTTATTGTCCATCCCGAATGGCCGAACGGGCAGTTCAACCACAATGCTGTAGGTCTGGAGTCACATGTAGGCCAGACCGGGTAAGGATGGCAGTTTCCTTCCTTAAAGGGCATTAGTGAACCAGATGGGTTTTTCCAACAACCAACGTTGGATTCATAGTCGTCATTAGATTTTTTCTGTATTTTTTATTGAATTCAAATTCCCCCATCTGCCATGGCAGGATTCAAACCCAGGTCCCCAGAACATTATACAGATAACAAGTGGGCGGCACAGTGGCTCAGTAGTTAGCACTGCTGCCTCACAGCGCCAGGGACCCACGTTCGATTCCACTCTTGGACGACTGTCTGTGTGGAGTTTGCACATTCTCCCAGTGTCTGTTTCCTCCAGGTGCTCTGGTTTCCTCCCACAATCCAAAGATGTGGAAGTTAGGTGGATTGGCCATGCCAAATTGCCCATAGTGTTCAGAGACGTGTAGATTAGGGGCATGGGTATGGGTGGGATGCTCTCAGGGTCAGTGTGGACTTGGTGGGCTGAAGGGCCTGTTTCCATACTGTATGGATTCTAACAAAAATTATCTGGGTCTCTTACTTAACAGTCCAGCGATAATACCACTCGGCCATCGCCTCCCCTGGTCCCAGATCCTTAGCCAGTTGAATTGAAATAGCCGTAAAAACCACAAGATTGAGGGGCAGAATTAGGCTATATAATCATACAGCTTGGACACAGACCCCCTGGTGCAACTAGTACATGCCAACCTTTGTGCCCAAACTAAACTAGTCCCACTTGCTTGCGTTTGGTCCATATCTTCCTCTTTTTGAATTTATCCAAATGTCTTTGAAATGTTGCAAATGCACCTGTAACCACCACTTCCTCTGGTAGTTCATTCCAAACACAAACCACTCTCTGTGTAAAAAGGTTAGCCCTCATGGCCTTTCTCAAACTTTTGCCCCTCACCCTAAAAGTACCCTATGCTCGTTTTGAACTCCCCCAACCCAGGGAAACGACCTTGCTACTCACCTTATCTACCTTTGCTCCTTGTTATTTTATAAATCTCTCTAAGTTCACCTGTCAATCTTGTATGGTCCAGTGAAAATACTCTGAGCATATCCAGCATATAACTCAGCGCCTCCATTCCCAACAGCATCCTGGTAAATTTTTTATTCATCTTCTCCAATTTGAAAATCCTTCTTATACCAGGGCGACCAGAACTGCACAGTACTCCAGTAGAGGTCTCACCAAATGTCCTGTACAACCTGAACATGACATCTGCTATACTGAAATGTATGAGCAATGAAGGCAAGTATGCTAAACACCTTCTTACCCATCCTGTCTATCGGTGACACCAGTTTCAAACAATTATGCACCTGAACCCCTAGGTCTCTCTGAGAAATTATCCAGGCTCATCTCATTCATTGTATAAGTCCTGCCCTTGTTTGTTTTACCAAAATGCAATACCTCACATTTACCCAAATTAAATTCCATCTACCACTCCTGATCCCATTGACCAAATGATCAAGATCTTTGTGCAAACTGAGATTGTCTGTGTCAAGGCTCATTCTCGCTCTCTCAAAGGCAGCTTGTGCTTTTGGGGGAAGTTGATGGTTCAGTGAAATGTTGTGGAGAGATTTCAAAGCATTTGGTTGAGTTTCTGAAGGTATGTATCTCTCTGCTGTTCAGTTCATGCTTGTCTCGTCTGAGTGAAGTAGACAAACAGGAGATGCTTGTTGCCGCTTTCATGTGTGGGATCTTGTTGTGCACCAGCTCTACTGAGTTGTGGGGAATGATATGAAGCTGCAATGAAATTTACAGAAGCCATTCATTCATTGAATTCATTCTCAATAAGACCAGATTGCTGCCCTACCTCCCTCTCTTTCTCACACCATGGAGAGTTGCCAGATGTCAGAGAGAAGGGTTGGGGGTCTGGCAGCTTGCTACATTGAGGAAATACCTTGATAGTCTCACAGGGCTGCCTGTGGGATCCTGCTGTGCATGGCTTTGTCTGCAGGTTTCAATTTCACATCACAAGCCCGTCAACACTGTGAGCCGAGGGGTGACAGATGGAGTTTAATTTAGTTAAATGTGAGGTACTGCATTTTGGAAAAGCAAATCTGGGCAGGACTTATACAATTCATGGTAAGGTCCTGGGGAGTGTTGCTGAACAATCAGACATTGGGTTGCATGTTCATATTTCCTTGAAAGTGACGTCACAGGTAGATAGGATAATGAAGAAAGCCTTTGGTATGTTTGCCTTTATTGGTCAGTGCAATCAGGATCGGAGGTGGCAGGTCACTTTGTGGCTGTACAGGACTTTGGTTAGGCCACTTTTTGAATACTGTGTGCAATTCTGGTCTCCCTGTCTTAGGAAGGATGTTGTTAAACATGAAAGGGTTCAGAGAAGATTTACAAGGATGTTGCCAAGGTTGGAGGGTTTGAATGACACAGAGACGAAATAGGCTGGGGCTATTTTCCTTGGAGCAATTGAGGCTGAGGGGTGACATTATTGAAGTTGATAAAATCATGAGGGTCATGGCTAGGGTAAATAAACAAGGTCTTCTCGCCAGGGTAGGGGTGTTCAAAAATAGAGGGCATAGGTTTAAGGTGAGAGGGGAAAGATTTATTAGGGACCTAAGGGGCAACGTTTTCATGCAGAGGGTGGTGTGTGTATGCAATGAGCTGTCAGAGAATGCGGTGAAGGCTGGTACAATTAAAACATTTAAAAGGCATCTGGATGGGCATATGAATCGGAAGGGTTTAGAGGGATGTGGCCAGGTGCTGACAAATGTGATGAGATTTGTCCACGATATCTAGTCGTAATGGACAAGTTGGATCGAAGGGTCTGTTTTTGTGCTGTACGTCTCTATGACTCTACAACAGGTCCCAGAGCTTCAGTTTGCTCTTGATCTGCGGATGGACTGCATCACTCCTTTCCCAATTCCCCATCCCTTCCTGCCCCCTCCCCACCAAATATGATACTTCATTTGTTAAAGTAGACAAAGCGTACTGATCAAGAGAGAGAACAGGGAGTGTTGGGGTGGGGAGAGGGGAAGAGTGAAAAAGAGACAAATGACTGTATTGGAAATGAAAGGCTTGTTGTCAATATTTCATGTAGAAACAGTGCCAAATCCCAGAAAGAATGGGCACAAGGTGTGAGCGATGAACTGGAGGGTGTCAGTGGGGCCATCAGTTTTATTTGTGTTTTCCAATGTGTCAGAGAAGCAGCTGGAGGTGTCAGTTTAAACACGGATGGAGAGAGAGAGAAAAACAGACCCCGAGAATGGCTTCTCCACAACTGAATCACTGCCCAGTCTCTCACTAAATATACACTCAATATAGTCAGAGAGCTTTTGAACCTTGATCTCAGTTGAAACCTGTTCCCTTCCACTGGGCTTAATTTCAGGAGAAATGATGAGAAATTCAGGAATGAAAAGTGTAAAATATGAGGAACGTTTAAGGACTCTGGGTCTGTACTCATTGGAGGTGAGAAGGATGAGAGGGCATCTAATTGAAACTTACACAACACTGAATGGCCTGGACAGAGTGGATGTTGGGAAGACATTTCCATTGGTAGGAGAGACTGGGACCCGAGGGCACAATGTTAGAGCAAAGGGATGACCTTTTAGATCGGAGATAAGAAGAAACTTCTTCAGCTGGAGAGTAATTAATCTGTGGAATTCACTGCCAAAGAATGTTGTGGAGGGGAGGTCACTGAGTATATTTAAGCTGGACAGTTTCTTGATTGTCAAGGGAATCAAGGGTCTTGGGGAGAAAGCGGGACAGTGAGGATCAGAAACTTATCAGCCATGATTGAAAGTTGGAGCAGACTCAATGGATTTAATGACCCAATTTTTGCTCCTATGTCTTGTGGTCTAATGGCAAAATAGCAAGGTTTTGGAAGTTAGTGAGTTACACTTTTGTGTTCCTGTTCTCTGCATACAATATCAGAGGATGGGCTGTTAAATACGGATGAATGCAAAAGTCAGTGAATGCTGGGATTTTGCTGTGCTTCTAGTGTCACAGCATATTGTTAATTTTCATCAGTTTTCATTCGCCCATCAAGTCTGCTCCGCCAATTGATCATGGCTCTTGTGTTTCGCAAACGCCACTTCCTCACCTGTACCTAACCTTTGTGTCATCAGTAAACTTGGCAACAATGCCCTCAATTCTTTTGTCCAGATCATTAATGTATAACGTGAATAGTTATGGAACCAACAATGACCCCTGCGGAACTTGAATTGTCACATGATGAAATCCTGAATTAGGCCCTTTTTGCCCCTGCCTCTCTGCCCTCTGCCAAGTCTGTCAATCTCTATCCATGCCAATAGCTATCTCTGAACACCACGGGCTCTTATCTCATTTACCAGTCTCCTGTGGGGCACCTTGTTAAAGGACTTCTGGAAATCCATATCAAGTACAACCACTGCCTCTGCTTTGTCTAACTTGACCATTCCTGCTCAAAGAATTGATTTTTGATCAGTCAGGCATGACGTGCCCTTGATGAAATCGTGCGAGCTCGACCCTATTTTAACATGAACTTGCAAGAACTCTCTAATCTCATTCTTAAAAATGGACTCTAACAATCTTACCAACAACTGAGGCCAGGCCAACTGCCCTATAGATTCTTGGCTTAAGATCATAAGACATAGGAGCAGAAATTAAGCCATTCAGCCCATCAAGTCTGCTTCGCCATCCAATCATGGCTGATAAGTTCCTTAACCCCATTCTCCTGCTTTCTCCCCATAACCCTCGATCCCCTATCTATCTCAGTCCAAAATGGACTCAATGACTTAGCCTCCACAGCCTTCTGTGGCAGTGAGTTCCATAGATTCACCACTCTCTGGCAGAAGAAGTTTCTCCTTATCTCCATTCTGAAAGGTCTTCCCTTTACTCTAAGGCTGTGCTCTCGGGTCCAAGACTCTCCTCCCAATGGAAGCATCTTCCCAACGTCCACTTTGTCCAGGCCATTCAGTATTTTGAAAGTTTCAATGAGATCCCCCCTCATCCTTCTAACTCCAATGAGTACAGTCACAGAGTCCTCAAACACTCCTCATATGTTAAGCTTTCCATTCCTGGGACCATTCTCGTGAGCCTCCTCTGAACCCGCTCCAGGGTCAGTACATCCTTTCTGAGATATGGGGCCCAAAACTGCACGCAATACTCCAAACGTGGCCTGACCAGAGCCTTATAAAGCTTCAGTAGTACATCCCTGCTTTTATATTCAAGTCCTCTCAAAATAAATGCCAACATTGCATTTGCCTTCCTAACTACTGACTCAACCTGCAAGGTTACCTTGAGAGAGTCCTGGACTAGAACTCCCAAGACTCTTTGCACTTCAGACTTCTGAATTTTCTCCCCATTTCGAAAATAGTCCATGCTTTTATTCTTCTTAGCAAAGTGCATGACCTTACACTTTCCCACGTTGTACTCCATCTGCCACTTCTTTGCCCACTCTCCTAACCTGTCCAAGTCCTTCTGCAGCCTCGCCACCTCCTCAATACTACCTGTCCCTCCACCTATCTTTGTGTCGTCTGCAAACTTAGCCAGAATGCCCATAAATCCTTCATCTAGATCATTAATGTACAAAGTGAAAAGCTGTGGTCCCAGCAATGACCCTTGCGGAACACCAGTCGTCACCGGCTGCCATCCCGAGAAAGACCCCTTTATCCCTACCCTCTGCTTTCTGCCAGACAGCCAATCTTCTATCCATGCTAGCACCTTGCCTCTAACACCACGGGCCCTTATCTCACTCAGCAGCCTCCTGTGTGGCACCTTATCAAAGGCCTTCTTGAAGTCCAGGTCGATGATATCCATTGGCTCTACTTGGTCTACCCTGCTCGTTACTTCCTCAACGAATTCTAGCAGATTTGTCAGGCATGACCTCCCCTTGACAAAACCATGCTGACTTTGTCCTATTTTACTATACACTTCCAAATATTCAGAAATCTCATCCTTTACAATGGACTCCAAAATCTTGTCCACGACCAAGTTAAGGCGAATCGGCCTATAATTTTCTGTCTTTTGCCTTACTCCTTTTTTAAACAGGGGTGTCACGTTAGCGATTTTCCAGTCCTCTGGGACACTCACTGATTCTAGCGATTCCTGAAAGATCACCACTAACGCTTCCACTATCTCTTCAGCTATCTCCTTTAGAACTCTGGGGTGTAGTCCATCTGGTTCAGGTTATTTGTCCACCTTCAGGCCAATCAGTTTTACTAGTACCTTTTCCTTAGTGATGGCCACCGTACTCAGCTCTGCCCTCTGATTCTCTTGAATTTTTGAGATATTACTCGTGTCTTCCACTATGAAGACTGACGCGAAATAATTATTCAGTTCCTCAGCCATTTCCTTGTTCCCCACTACTATCTCTCCACCATCATTTTCCAGTGGTCCAATGTCCACTTTTGCCTCTCTTTTGCCCTTTATCTACCTAAAGAAACTCTTACAGTCTTCATTTATATTACTGGCTAGCTTACCCTCATATTTAATCTTTTCCCTCCTGATTTCTTTTTTTGTTGCCCTCTGTTGGTCTTTGTAAGCTTCCCAGTCCTCAGGAGAAAATGCAGAACAGACGCAAGCTATGGGGATAAGAGGACAACCATTCTGTTGTATATGTAACCAGAAATATTGATGGAGTCAAAATATTTGCAGAGGTAACAAAGGGCCAGACGATGGTAACGCCATTAACATGGCATACTTGGATCTCGAGATGACGTTTGATCGACGTCAGACATGAGAGAAGTTATAGGTCATGGCATGAAAGGAACAGTGGCAACATGGATACAAAGTTGGCTGAGTGGTAGAGAAAAAAAAAGAGAATAATGGAAAATGGTTAATGGATAGTTTTCAGTCTGTAGGAAGTTTTGTATTGGAGTTTCCTGGGGAAGGGGAGGGGGGGGTGGTATCGGGTGCCTCGTGTTTCCTGATATATATTGGGTGAACAGGGAACAATTTCAAAGTTAGCAATTGGGGGTGGGTGGTTGCAGCAGATTTGTGGTGATAGGTGGAGACCAGTAGTAGGTACGACCTGGTTGGTCAATTGGAGGGATTAATCCCGTTGGTAGCTGGAAGGAACAGTCAGTCAGTCAGTGGAATGGAAAGGGAGGAGATGGAGCTGGAAAGGGAGCCAGGGTTGGGTGGGAAGGTTATTTGAAATTAGAGAACTCAGTGTTGATTCCACTGGGCTGGAGGGTGTCCAGGTAGCAGATAAGGTGTTCTGAATTGCTGTGACACTGGAACAGGCCAAAAACGGACATGTGGGGCGGGAAGGGAGGGTTGAAATGGCCGGTGACCAGCTGGTGAGGCTGGCCATTACGGGCCAAGCGAAAATGCTCAGCGAGACGGTCACCTCTTCTACATTTGGTCTCACCGACGTACAGAAGACCACATCAGGAGCACCAGATGCAATAGACAAGGGTGGAGGAGGTGTAGGTCAAGCTCTGTTTCAGGGCTGTTTAGGGCCCTAGATGGAGGTGAGGGAGATGGTGTGTTGGCAGGGGTTGCATCTTTTACAGTTACAGGGGAAGGTGCTGGGTGAGGGGTGTGGTTGGTGGGGAGTGTGGCGCAAACTAAGGAGTGGCAAAGGGAATGGTCCTTGTGGAAGGCAGACAAGGGTGGGAGTGGAAAATGTTTCAGGTGGTGAGGTATAATTGGAGCTGGCAGAAGTGTTTGAGGATGATACATTGGATGCAGAGGCTGGTGGGGTAGGAAGTGAAGACAAAGGGGACCGGCCTTTGATTCCAGCATCTGCAGTTTATTTGTGTCTCAGAAATTAAAATGCTAAGTAAAAAGTCTCCAACTCCAAATCTGGCTGCTGCCCAAAATTCTTGAGCATGCCAGCAGAAAATATGGTGAAGTAGTGATATTTTCTAGTATTCTGGTGAGAATAGCAAACGGCAATTTACTGCATTCTATTTTATGTTTAACTGGACATTTCAATGTTGTTATCACCTACATACTCTATAGTGCAACGTTTTCTCAGAATCAAACTTCAAAATATTTCAATAAGCTACAAACAACTGAGTCAACCTTTAGTAAGATCATCATTACACATTAACTGCACAAAGGTGGTGTCATTAAAATACCTGATTACTGAAGGGATAAAGAGAGGGGCAAAGAGCTACAAAAAAAAATTCAAGGCCATAACCTGAAATTGGAGTTTAAATGACCATTAAATGATACTTGCAGTTCATGATGTCATCTGAACCCCTTGATGAGGCTGCTTCCTTGTAATGTTGACATCCATTAGTGTCTTTTTAACATTATCCAGAACATCAATCATGAAGTATTACTTGCCTCCAGGCCTGTAGACAACATCGTCGTCTGTTACAAATGAAGTTATATCACCAGTCTCTGCTCTCGCATAAAGCGATTTCTTTTTTGGTGGTTTCTTTATTTTTGACTTCTTCCCTGCATCCTCATTCATAGCACTGTCCTTATCGTTTTCTTCATCTTCAGTGTGGTCACTGTCTGCATATTTCTTAGCACCTCATTCCAAAGTACAGCTGCGACATGGCCTGGAATGCTCATTCTCTCCTTATCCCATCTCTTTCTCTCTCTCTTTGTCCCAATCGCCATCTTTCCTCAAGTTCTGAAACGTTAACTCTGTTTTCTCGTTCACAGATGCTGCCAGACCTGCTGAGCTTTTCCAGCAACTTTGTTTTTGTACCATCTTTCTCTTTATCTGCCATCACGATTCGCCACATTCCTTCCTCTGTCCTTTCACAGCTTGGCCTTCAGGAAAGGTAGAACTAAGCCTGGGCTTCAGTCTTCTGAATTTAATGCTCAATTTCAGGAAAACAGAAAAATTCAGGCGACACGGTGGCTCAGTGGTTAGCACTGCTACCTCACAGCGCCAGGGACCAGGGTTCAATTCCAGCCTTGGGTGACTGTTTGTGTAGAACATAGAACAGTACAGGCCCTTCAGCCCCCGATGTTGTGCCGAACTTTTACCCGAATCCTACGTTCTATCTAAACACCATCCCTACCTTATAGTATCATCCATATGCCTATCTAATAGCCACTTAAATCCCCCTAATGAAGCCGACTCCACTACCCTCTCCGGCAATGCATTCCACACCCCTAACACTTTCTGAGTATAGAACCTACCTCTGACGTCTCCCCTATATCTACCTCCACTCACTTTAAAACTATGCCCCCTCGTAATAGCTACCTCCACCCGAGGAAAATGTCTCTGGCTGTCCACTCTATCTATACATCTGATCATTTTGTAGACCTCTATCAAGTCACCTCTCATCCTTCATCGTTCTAAAGAGAAAAGCCCTAGCTCTCTCAACCTTTCCTCTCAAGACCTTTCCTCCATTCCAGGCAACATCCTGGTAAATCTCTTCAGAGATAGTGGGAACTGCCGATGCTGGAGAATCTAAGATAACAAGGTGCAGAGCTGGATGAACACAGCAGGCCAAGCAGCATCAAAGGAGCAGGAAAGCTGACATTTTGGGTCTGGACGCTTCTTCAGAAATTTCTGAAGGGTCCAGACCCGAAACGTCAGCTTTCCTGCTCCTCTGCTGCTGCTTGGCCTGCTGTGTTCATCCAGCTCTACACCTTGTGATCCTGGTAAATTTCCTCTGCACGTTTTCCAACACTTCCACATCTTTTCTGTAATGAGGTGACCAGAACTGGACACCATACTCCAGATGTGGCCGAACCAGGCTTTTGTATAGCTGGAGCATAACTTCACAGCTCTTGAATTCAATCCCTCTATTAATGAAAGCTAACACACTATACACCTTCTTAACAACTCTATCCACCCGGGTGGCAGCTTTCAGGGAACTGTGGACATGAACCTCAAGATCCCTCTGCTCCTCCACACTGCCAAGAATCTTTCCATTAACCCTGTATTCCGCTTTCAAATTTGTCCTTCCAAAATGAATCACCTCACACTTTTCAGGGTTAAACTCCATCTGCCACTTCTCAGCCCAGCTCTGTATCCTATCAATGTCCCTTTGTAACCTAGAACAGCCCTAACCGCACTATTCACAACTTGATCCACCTTCGTATCGTCTGCGAACTTACTAATCCACCCTTCCACTCCTCCATCCAAATCGTTTACAAAAATCACAAATAGAAGAGGACCCAGAACAGATCCTTGTGGTACACCGCTCGTAACTGAGCACCATGTTGAATATTTTCTGTCCACTACCACCCTTTGTCTTCCAAGGGTCAGCCAATTCTGAATCCAATCTGCCACATTTCCCTCTATCCAATGCCTCCTTACCTTCTGCATGAGCCTACCACGGGGAACCTTATCAAATGCCTTACTTAAATCCATATATACCACATCTACTGCTCTACCTTCATCCATGTGTTTGGTCACCTCGTCAAAGAATTCAATAAGGTTTATGAGGCATGACTTACCCCTATAAATCCATACTGATTATCACAAATCAAACTGTGTCTTTCCAAGTGATCATAAATCCGATCTCACAGAGCCCTTTCCAATAATTTGCCCACCACTGACCTAAGACTAACTGGCCTGTAATTTCCGGGGTTATCCCTATTCCCCTTTTTGAACAAGGGAATGATGTTTGCCTCTCTCCAATCTTCTGGCACTATACCTGTGATCAGTGAGGACAAAAAGATCATTGCCAAAGGCTCTGCAATCTCTTCCCTCGTTTCCCATAGAATCCTTGGATAAATCCCATCAGGCCCGGTGGACTTATCTATCTTCAAGTTCCTCAAAATTCATAGTACATCGACCTCTTCTAGCCTACCAGCCTGTTTCACACTGTCCTCCTCTGCAACTAGGTCCCTCTCAGTTGTGAATATCGAAGGAAAGTATTCATTAAGGACTTCTCCTATCTCTTTAGGCTCCATGGACAAATTTCTTTCACAATCCTTGATCGGCCCTACCCTTTCTCTGGTCATTCTCTTATTCCTCATATACGTGTAAAAAGCCTTGGAGTCTTCCTTGATCCTATCTGCCAAGGTTTTCTCATGCCCCCATCTCGCTCTCCTAAGCCCTTTCTTCAGCTCCTTCCTGGCTGACTTGTACCCCTCTACAGCCTTTTCCGTTCCTTGTTTCCTAAACCTTATATAAGCATCCTTCTTCCTCTTAACCAGTCGTTCGACCTCTCTTGAGAACCAAGGCTCCCTCACTCAACCGTATCTTCCCCGCCTGTTAGGGACAGACCTATCGAACACACGCAGTATGCTTTCCTTAAACAATCTCCAGATTTCAAAGTGCTCTTCCCCTTCAGCATCTGTTCCCATTTTACGTTACCCAGTTCTTGCCTAACAGAATTGTAATTACCCTTCCCCCAATTATAAACCTTACCATGCTGTATGTACCTATCCTTTTCCATGACTATTGTAAAAGTAACAGAGTTATGATCGCTACCGCCAAAATGTTCTCCTACCAACAGGTCTAACACTTGGCCCGGTTCATTGCCAAGCACCAAATCCAAAGTGGCCTCTCCTTGTGTTGGTCTATCTACGTACTGTGTCAGGAATCCTTCCTGAACACACTGAACAAAATCCACTCTATCTAAACGGTTAGAACTAAAAAGTTTCCAATCAATATTTGGAAAGTTGAAGTCACCCTTGACTACAACCCTGTGACTTCTGCACCCTTTCAGCATCTGCCTCCCAATCCGCTCCTCCACTTCTCTGTAACTATTAGGGGGTCTGTACAAAAACCCCAACAAAGTGACTGCTCCTTTCTTGTTCCAGACCTCAACCCAAACTGACTCTGTAGACATATCATTCTCTAAATGGCTTCCAGTAGCTGCTATACTCGCCCTGACTACAATGCCACTCCCCCACCTCTTTTAGAGGGAATTTGCACATTCTCCCTGTGTCTGCGTGAGTTTCCTCCGGGTGCTCCGGTTTCCTCCCACAGTCCAAAAATGTGCAGTGTAGGTGGATTGGCCATACTAAATTGCCTATAGTGTCCAGGGATTAGGTTAGGTGGGTTAGACATGGGGAAATCAGGGGTAAGGGAATGGGTCTGGGTGGGATGCTCTTTAGAGGGGCGGTGTGGACTTGTTGGGCCAAATGGCCTGTTTCCACACTGTAGGGATACTATTAAAAAAAAACTGCAGCTATTCCAACAACCCCAAAATGTTACTGACGGCTGGGGAAAAAAAAAGACAAAAAAGAGAAGTGGATGACCAAATGATGTTCACAAAATAGTACATTCCAAATATGTACCTATCCATTTAGCTGAAAGATAGCAGGAAAGAAGAACAAAAGGAAAAGAAATGCTATCTATCACAATGACACAGAGCTTGCCAGTTGAAAATCAGCATTTTCACCCTCTTCCAGGTATAATCAAGGTGGAAGTCATCTAGGTTTGAACTGGTTGCATCCAAGAGACAATTCATTTTTCCCTTCTTGTGTAACGATAACTACATCACCTCCATTCAGCTTCATCTGTGACAAAGATGAAGAACTTTGCCAAATGAAGGACCTGTTTTCTTCAAATATTCCCTTGCAAAATGTGCATGCCTCACAATCCAACACTGCATTTATACTGTAATTGAACTTCACTGATGCTTATCACAGATTTGATTCCCTTGCAAATCAAAAGGTTATGAGGAGAAGACAGGAGAATGGAATTAAGAAACATATCAGCCACAACCAAATACCAGAGCAAACTCGATGGACTTAAAGGCCTAATTAGAACATCGAACATAGAACAGTACAGGCCCTTCAGCCCCTGATGTTGTGCCGAACTTTTACTTTAAACCTAAGGTCTATCTAACCACCACCCCTACCTTATACTATCATCCATATGGCTATCTAATAGCCACTTAAATGCCCCTGATGAGGCCAACTCCACTACCATCTCCGGCAATGCATTCCATGCCTCGAACACTCTCTGAGTAAAGAACCTACCTCTGATGTCTCCCTTCTATCTACCTTCACTCACTTTAAAACTATGCCCCCTCGGAATAGATACCTCCACCCGAGGAAAATGTCTCTGGCTGTCCACTCTATCTATACCTCTATTCATTTTGTACACCTTTATCAAGTGAAAATTCTGCTCCTATATGTTATGCTCTTATGATCATTTGTTAATAAAAAACACACCTTTGCCAAATTCTACTCACCACCTCAACATGATCAGGTTACTTTGATCCCACTGTCATTCTATAGGTGTGGAGGAAATTATTATATTAAACTCAATGCATGTTGTACAGTTTAAATCATGCTCAGATTTGAGTACAGATGAGCAGTGTTATGTTGTCACCTGTAGTCACAGTCAGTTTGACAGCATCCTTAATGAGCCATTGATTCATGCCTCGTTTCAATGCTGCAACATGTGGATCAAGCTAAAATTTTGAAGGCACGTTGCATTGTCAAAGATGTCATCCTTTACAGGACACATTTAAACAAGAGCCTTGCTGCCTCAGTTGCACATTAAAGACCTGATGGATGTAAGCAAAGAGCAGCGGGGAGTTCTACCCTGGCCATCGTTCTTCCCTCAAATCAACATTACCAAAACGAGATGAACTATATACTTCATTGCTATTTAGAGTCAGAGTCATACAGCATGGAAACAGATCTCTCGGTGCGATCAGTCCACGCCAAACATAATCCCAAACTAATTTAGTAACACCTGCCTACTCCTGGCCCATATCTGCCTCCAAGCCGTTCCTATGCACGTACCTATCCAAATGTCTTTTCAACATTGTAGTTGTACCCACATCCACCACTTCCACAGAGTTCATTCCACACACAAAGCACTTTTTATGCAAAAAATAGGATTTCATGTCTTATTTAAATCTCCCTCCTCTCATCTTAAAAATGTGTCCCCTAGTCTTGAATTCCCCCACCTTCGGGAAATGACAACTACCATTAACTCTATCCATACCCCTCATTATTTTACAAAATTCAATCAGGTCGCGTCTCAACCTGCTACACTCCAGTGAAAAAGGTCCCAGCCTTTTTCTAACTCCTTTCTTTCTAACTCAAACGTTCCATACCTGGCAACATCCTGGTAAATCTTTTCTGAACCCTCTTCAGCTTCATATTATCCTTCCTATAACTGGACGACCAGAACTGGACCAGTATCCCACAAGAGGCCTCACCATGTCCTGTACAACCTCAACTTGACTTCCCAACTCCTATACTCAAAGGACTGAGCAATGAAGATTAGGTCAGTGCACATTTAACTAGGTAACAGTGATCTCATTTTTGAACCAATTCCTAATACCTAAATATTTTCAGACTTTACTGAGAGATGCAATAAAAAGGTAGTACATAAATGAACATTCCTTTTTTCTAACTGTGCTGAAGAGTCTATCCTTGAAGTTCCAAAGAAGGAGCTAACTGGAAGCCTGCCATCTCATGACTACAACAGTAGGCTCATTTTTCCTAGGTTGAACGCGAGATTATTCTGATTTGTGCAAGCCTGTGTTCGGTTATCTCTGATCCTCAGCACCCTCAGTTGTAGCATCACTCTTTTTGTCTTTTAAAAACAGAATTTGAATATTGCCTGAAATGATTGTAATGAAGACGCTCTAGAGCTGAATCACCAATCTAGTGGAATCTAAAGAAATCAAGAGTTGTTTTTTCTCAGATGCAGAAGTTGACTGGAAGTAATATCTTTATCCAACAATTGATGCACTGACCTTGTTTTCCTCCTTCCAATTTTACCCCCACTCATGATTCCTGCTGGGATGAAGCAAACTGTTATCAAGACAGCCTTAACAAACTCAGTTGGCTATTCAACCACGGAGGTCATTACAAATGGTTGTGCTTTTACCTATTCACATACATACTAATTACTCAATACTACTCAATCTGCATGACAATAAAAACTGAGAGTTGTAGATGCTGTAAATCAGGAACAAAACCAAAGTTGCTGGAAAAGCCCAGCAGGTCTGGCAGCATCTGTCAAGGAAAAAACAGAGTTCATGTTTCGGGTCCAGTGACCCTTCCTCAGAATGGTTTTGTTGCATTATAATAAAGCTCATAAATTCACTAGCCTTTTGAATTTACACAGTTAAATAAGCTTGGGCAGAATTCAGTGGAATTTTCTGCTTTGAGGTTGATTTGTTAAGCTACTTAGCTCAGTTTCAAAAATAATACTTAAAACCAGGCAGAAGTATAAGCCGAAAAGTGTTCAGTAGCCCTCATCACTTTTCTACACAATCCCGTTTATGTCAGTACATCAGTTTTTGCACATCGTATAAAATTCTGCATAATTGCAAACATGTTCCTGAGAGCTTTTTAAAAAATCTATTTCATACACTTTCATCAAGAGCACAGCCTTTTGAAAAGAACTTGGTCACGGATTCAGCATTTGCAGCAAATCCAAATACATCAACTGTTGAGACCCAAACAGAATAGGCAGATAAAAGTAAACAAGAATGAACATAAATGTACTTTATCAAGTTAAAAATACATGGAGACAGCTAAAAAAACTAAATCAACCTTGGCATTTGCTTTAAAGCTTCTGAAGGCATAACATAAGCTTCAGAAATTACTAGCATTGTGTCTCAGTCATCTGCAAAACAATACTGTGTTGCAATTTTGAGCATCAAGCAAGAAACACGATATAAATAGAATTGAGCAGTTCTAGGATGTGACTAACATGCAGTACAACATTGTACTCTTAGTAATCATGTTTTGTAATAAATTCCATCTCTGAATATGCATGTGAAGCATTTGGCAACGTTTCCTTTAGTACTCTAAACAGGAACTCAACACCAAAACTAAACTATTATAAATGGAACCAACTACACAAACAAAGTCCAACAAAGTGTTCACAAGTTTGTGATAATTAAAATCATAATGTTCAGCGATAATTATTTTCTTTTTAACAACAATTTGTATTAATGTAGTGTCTTTAATGTGCTAAGAAATCCCAAGATGCTTCACAGGAACTTCACAAAATTTCCTGTCTAATGCAGTTTGTCAGGAAAACAGGGCAAACAAGGCAAACAAACAATCAACAAATCTCACAGCTGAAATCAACAGGGCATTTTTCAGTTGGAATCAAAGGGAACATTCCTAAACCATCACTGCCTCTCCAGCCAATTTTACCCTCAAAAAAGGAATGCCAGAAGCAAACGCTAACCACAGTGGAGACAGTACAATGCTCCAGTTTTTGAAATATCAGGCATTACAAAATTTGAACGATGTAATTATTGAACAACATACACGATAGAACATAAGCTCCAATTCAGGAAACTAAGAGCTCAGCCAGAGAGTTTGTTTCAAGTAAATGTGAGGACAAACTGCAAGCTGGATCAATACAAACTTTTAGTGATGTCCAGTTCTTAGCAATTAGATGCATCCTCATTTGAATCACATTTCAATGCCTGTGCCAAACAGTGTGTATACAAGACTGATCTTTTCATTAATGATCCACACAAGTAGGAGAGTTTCCAGTGAATATTATGATCAAGCAGCCTAACCTCTTTATTCTAGAAAATAAGTAACAAAGCAGCTGACCCAGTCACTGACTCTAATCCAGACTGATTTTATCTGCATCTCTCATCATAATGACAGATCTTCCAAAAATAATCATCTAATAATCTATTTTCGCAAGAGAAAGTACAATTGGTCAAGGAGGTCTGGCACAATTTAAAAATATGATCAGCATAAATGGACACCACCTCAGAAGAATTTTCAAACTTTTACTTCTTAGCTACTCTTTTTCTTACGAGTCACTGTTCCAGCAGACCACACCTTATAGACAAATCCTATGATGTCACATACCAACTATAGGTCCATACTGAACGGCATTCCTTCCACTGTTGTTGGGTGGCAAGTACTCTCATGCATTAATGAACTATATTTTAACTGCCACTTTTGGGAGAAGAAAAATTGAATGGGTTTAAGTAAGAGCTGCAATTCTCTGACCCTGCCTGTTTCTCTCATCATCTCTGGAAAAAAACAGCAATGAATGAAAAGCAAGTTGACAAAATGTTCACAGACCTCAGATCTACAGTTTCTGCTACTGCTGAAGATTCAATTCTGCCATTAAATTCTACCTTCTTCCATTCAAGATAATTGACTCCTTAATTTTCAAACAAACTAACTTTTTCACCAGAGTGGAGTGATAAAAAGAAAACAAGGATATCTGAAATTCACTGAAAGGGGTTTAAAAAGAGCAGATGCGATTCCCTCTCCTTACCTGGTCATAATACCGTTTCAGTTTCAAAAGGTAGTCGAAAATACTCAGCACTGAGGAAATTAGTAGATAAATTGGGTTCACTGGAGTCCTGCTTGTGCTTTGAATATAGCAAGACATAGCTTAACATAGCTTCTGAAAGTTCAAACATTGCAATGTAGCCTTCCAATGGCATATTCACGACTACGAATCCAAACAGTTTGGCCATCTTTACATAGAGTGTAGAGCTGGATGAACGCAGCAGGCCAAGCAGCATCAGAGGAGGAGGAAAGCTGACGTTTCAGGTCTAGACCCTTCTTCAGATAAAGAAGAAGGGTCTAGACCCGAAACATCAGCTTTCCTGCTCCTCTGATGCTGCTTGACCTGCTGTGCTCATCCAGCTCTACACCTTGTTACCTCAGATTCTCCAGCATCGGCAGGTCCTACTATCTCTGGCCATCTTTACAATTATTTTAGGATCAAAGGCAATAATATGGATCCAGGCAAAGGCAGGTCATATGTCTTGCTTCATCATTCAATCAATCAATTTTTATAAATGCTAAGACGGTAAACCAGAAACCTCAGTTTGGAAGGGAAGATACTTACCTACGATCTGGCCTGAAGGTTTGCATCTTTGTCCAAAGCATGGTTTAATGATTCTGCACAGTGAAGCGGTAATGTCCAGGAGACTGCCTTACATGTATTTATATGGCAGCTTTAGTGTGCACCTCTTAATTCAAAGTTACTGATGGTTTAGATTTTTTCCTGCACCAAATTGCAATATTACTTTGTTACTTTCATTGCTAAATGATTGGCTAATACATCTTTTCAAATGTCAATTAGACTAATTATTTTAGAAAGTGTGCAACATGACAGTAACTAAAACAAGTTTCACAAAGTGCTGAACAAGCTTACTGTGAAACTGGTTTTACTTATTGGTTGTAAACTCCTTTGGGATGCCCTGAGGATGTGACAAAGGGCCATACAAAATCAATTATTTTTGTTTTTTTAATCAATACCTGAAAATCATCTTTTACAAAAATCCTCTTGGTATGTTCACAAAGCTTACTTTTTAAATCAGTGTTCCATTTCAGAGATGGAGCTGAGCAAAATAAAGTAAGAATAATCTGTTGCAATGAAAGCAATGTCAAAATTGCGATTCAACCAAGGAATGAGGATTAAGCAGTGTTCAGTCATTTTCTTCAACAGGGTCATATGGAAATGGCAGGTCTAAGACCGCAAGATGTGTTATTGATAACACAAACTTTGATGGCACTTGTTGAATGAATACTTGATGCTTTATACTGGAGGGCTGTAGGATAATCGTAATGGCTATCAGCAGTAACAGAACTGCAGCACAACCAAATGACAAGAGCAGCTTTGGGAAAGGTTGCTAATGCCAAGATAATTTTGACTGGGAGATAAACGTTCTGAAGTACATTTTGTCCCCTGCATAACAAGAACTGCTGAATTAAACCCAATATGTATACTTCCAGTTCAGACAAAATAGTGGTTGGCTCAAGAACTTCTGACCAATTATAGTGAATTATAGAATTGTATAGAATTGTTCTACGGATCAAACCCAATTTTGACAACATTTTACCAATGAATTACTGAATCTGGGTAACGCTGATACTCCCATTAGTTAAGACAGACTGACTGGCTCCAGATCTGTCCCTGATAGTGTTATCCATTTAGTTCAGTTGCTTCCAGTAATATTAGTAATCAAAACAGAGGCAAAATTGAAGGTTTGACTACATGCATCAACTTTTCTCTGATTCACGTTAATGAAAAAGACAAATCAGCACTTTTCAAACAATGAACTATCAGCACCAGCTGAAAATGTTTAAATGGAATCCAACTGCTCTGGCAAAACTTCCGAGCTTTTCCAAACAACATTTCTAGGATACACTGTCATGAAAGAACTTCAACAACAAACCTAAAATTGCAAGGCTGTTCAACATATTGACAGTTAAGAAAGGAATTAGAGATGGGAAATTGTGAGAAAGTACTTCATTTGCTGCTTGGGCAGCACTGAGGGGAATTACTGATTCTCAGCACTTTGCAAGTTCGAAGTCCACTTGTTGCAACACAAGTTTAAACACATACCAAAAATGTTTTCTGAGGAAGGGTCACCAGACCCGAAACTTTAACTCTATTTTTTCCTTCACAGATGCTGCCAGACCTGCTGGTTTTTCCAGCAACTTTGTTTGAATTGATTTGAGTCTCTGAGAACTTTAGTGGAATATTTGTGAAATTGCTAGATCCAAAATTGCTATGCTATCATTTAGGTTTGATGGCATGCTTGAGCTGACAGGAAAATGGCATACAGTGTAGTTTTCTGGACTCCATTTTGTATTTCACAACATCTGAAAGTTATTTATAACAAATGCATTCATAGTTGTGCATGAAAGCAATGATTGGTAAATGGGGTGGCACGGTGGCACAGTGGCTCAGTGGTTAACACTGTTGCCTCACAGCGCCAGGAACCCGGGTTCAATTCCACCCTTGGGTGACTGTCTGTGTGGTGTTTGCACATTCTCACTGTATCTGTGTGGGTTTCCTCCCGCCGTCCAAAGATGTGCACGCTAAGTGGATTGGCTATGCTAAATTGCCCATAGTGTTCAGGGAGGTGTCAATTAGGGGGATAGGTCTGGGTGGGATGTTCTGAGAGTCAGTGTGGACTTATTGGGCTGAAGGGCCTGTTTCTGCACTGTAGGGATTCTACGATCTATGATTCTACGCAATACTTGGAAAGTAGAAACACAGTCACTCAAATATTGCCCTAATTTTTAGCGGAAACTATGCACATTGGTTAGGGGAGTGCAGGCAGCAAGATAGGAAGCAAAAGGAAAGGTGAAGAATTATGCTTGCCCTGAACCGGACAACACTAGTTAAGTTGAATGTTACATAAATTTGGAATAAGGCCAAAAAAATTTAGCATTTGCGATGGTGAGATCTACTATTGTGGATGCAGCTACTTTATTTATTTGAGATTTTTGTATTTTGTTGATTTTTTTTGTAACAAGGTTTTCAGGTTGGCTGTAGAAAATAACGCATTTAGCAGGATATGGCTGACGCTGCTGTTATTGAAGTGTATAAACACCTCAATAATTTTTGCTTGCAAAGGTAAACAATAACCTGGTGACAGGTAACTTCCAATATTGGCATATCCCAATTTGTCAACCAAATTAATATTTAAACAACAAGAAGGATCATTGGATCCAGAGTGTTAACTCTGCTTTCTCTCCACAGATGCTGTCAGGCCTGCTCAGTTTCTCCAACAATTTCAGCTTTTCTTTAATATGTAAATAAGCTGTGTTATTTAGCAAGCTTTTTAAAAGAAAATTTCATGGAGGGACAATCTGAAATCAAACTGGAGCAGACACAAATTATCATCATTAGATAGTTGAAGAAGTGTCTAAAAATGTTCGATTGAGCAGGTTAAAAAGAGGAAATGAAAAGCATAATTTTTAATTGGTGCTAATCACTTTTGATGCATTTATGCAGTAATTAAATCTCATCTGCACTGAAGCCAAAGTAGGCTGAGAGGTAGTGTCTTGTGGCATTGTGGTAGTGTCCCTGCCTCAGAGACAGGAGACCCTGATTCAAGTCCCATATGTCCTAGAAATGGGTCATAATATGTCTGAGATAGTAAGAACTGCCGATGCTTGAGTCTGAGATAACACAGTGTAGAGCTGGAGGAACACAGCAGGCCAGGCAGCAGAGGAACAGGAAAGCTGACGTTTCGGGTTGGTACCCTTCTTCAGGAAAAGAAATCCACCACACCGGAATCTCCCACTTTTGATTGTGATTCTTTTATGAGCAGGTGCAGTATTATTCCTCAGAATCTCCACACAAGTGAAAAGAAGGGTCCCAACCCGAAACATCAGCTTTCCTGCTCCTCTGATGCTACCTGGCCTGCTGTGTTCCTCCAGCTCCACACTGTGTTAACTCAAAATGTTTGAGCAGATTGATTAAAAAACACTGCAGAGGGGGAAAATGTATTTCTTTTACATTACCCCAGCCAAGTTTTGTCATCTTCACCTGAAGAAACAAATCCCTGCTAAAATTCCACACGCATCAACAGCATCCTGGATGACCACAGTCATCAGGACCAAGAATTCCGTTCGACTGTCACCCACACTTGTATGGAGAACTTGAGGCATTATACTGTATCTGCTCAACAAACAATCGCAATCAAAAGTGGGAGATTCCAGTGTGGTTGACTTTGTCTGATTCTGGGCAGTGCCATAGCCACAGTACATTACACAATAATTTTAGTGAAACAGCATGTGTTTCAAATACTCTAAGATCTAAACCATTGGCAGGACCAGTCACTGAAGATAATTTCAGTTTTGCACAAAAGCAGCAATTGTCTTGAATTGCGTCAAATGTTTTTGCCAATTGTACTCCCATTGATTGAAATCACTGAATAAAACTCTTAATACTCCAGAAGACCGCAAACATGACTTTTAAACTGTTGTTGTATAATTTATGAAAACACAGTAGTTTACAGTTTGCTGCAACAGCTGTAGCAAGAAAGCACTGATAAATGAAGTTTCCTCCGAGTATAATACCTCTTTCAAAAAGAAAACAAAAGATGAACAGTACTTCCACTGCCATCTTATGAGCCACTGCAACAGCATGTCCACTCTATCTGATACCAGACAATGTTTTCTCCTGTTTATTGACCTGCCTTTTTTTGAGCAGGGGTGCTGGAACAGAAGAATCAGATGAATAATAAATGGTCTCCCTTTTAAGATAGACATGAGAATTTTTTTTTGACCAAGGGTCATTAATCTGTGGAATTCTCTTCCCCTGAAAGCTGGGCCTTTGAATTTACTCAAGGCTAATTTGGATAGGTTTGATAGAAAAAGGGCATCAAGGATTATGAGAGGCAGACAGAAAAAAGTGGGTCAAGACCATAAATACATCAGCCAATCATCTTACTGAATGTTGGAGCAGGCTCAAAACTTCTGAATGGTTTTATTCCTGCTTCAAATTCTGATATGTTGACATTCCCCTGACCTCCATCTCCCTGCGTAACAAAGTGATTGTTTGCCAAAGAAAACTGGATGGGCATTTTAAGGCAAACAAATCTGTGCACGGATACATCAAAAGGAGTGACACTGACTCGATAGTTCCACGAACAATCGGCATGGACTTAATAGGTCGAATGGCCTCAAACATGGCTGAAATTATATGACTCTCAAACCGATTAGTGATGTACCAGTCATGAGTGCAACAGTGGCAGAACTTGCAATTTGACTTTTCAGATTCAAATGCTGATGTGTTATCCCGGATCAAAATTTTCATTTTCAAAATCAATGCGAGCCTTCTCCTGGAACCTACACAGCAGTCAGTTATATCAAGTTGTTTAAGGATGACTGACAAGAAAAAAGAGAACGTGCAAGTGAAATGAACGAGTGATAACAAGATGTAGAACTGGATGAACATAGCAGGCCAAGCAGCAGAGGAGCAGGAAAACTGGCGTTTCGGGTCTGGACCTTTCTGAAGAAGGGTCCAGACCCGAAACGTTAGCTTTCCTGCTCCTCTGATGCTGCTTGGCCTGCTGTGTTCATCCAGCTCCATACCTTGTTATCACAGATTCTCCAGCATCGGCAGTTCCTACTATCTCTGAAATGAACTAGTGTTCTTTTTGTAAAAATCGGGGATTCAGCATTTAGTTTTATACCACCTGTGGGCAAGCAAAAAAACTCTCCTGTCTCTGCTACTAATGAAACACAAATTCAGCGTATATTAAATTTTGCAAAGGACTCCAATATTGCAGACTAAAAATGATTGAGACATTATTGACACCATAATTGCCTATTGCACTGTTTGAAAACTCCTACAACGTTCATTGAATTTTGTTCCCTTGTCACTCAGGCGTGAACCTGCTACCCAGACCTAATGCAATCATTGGTCATTATACATTTTAAGTACATTTTATAGGTCAGAATTATCGGATATGAAATCGAAAAACACTAACAGATGCAGCTAAAAATCAGTATCCATGGCAGAAATGAACAAAGTGTTCTTGTACCAAAGGTTTTAATACACAAGTAATAGCTGTAGTGTTCAGTTTCACCTCGAGGCAAAATTACATTGCCCATAAAACTTGATAATGCGCTTGCCTGCTCACCTATTGTTATCTAATTTCACTCCACGTTCAAGGTTCAAAACTATTTTCAAAAATGCAAAATGTTGAATACTGCTTGCACGGCCGACTTTTACATCTAAACAGGTTTTTTTTCGAGAACAAAGTCATAACCATGGGTATGCAGCATTTTGCATTCTACAGGAGTGCATTTACAAAATTAACATTCATTCACATTTGCTGATTTCTTTTAAGATAGTAAGAGGCGACACAAATTCCATGCCTGGTGCACATAATCTGTGTGGCATTTTTTCTACCATTGTGGATTTACAGCACACAGCACGCATTTAGGCTTTAAAGCAAGGCAATAATTGCCTCTACAAGCAAATTGCTCATTTAAACTACATCTACGCTTAAAAAGGAATGCAGTGTCAAAATAACTGAACACCGAGCATAGGATTGAGGAGGATTGGGCTACTCATCCCTTCAATCGTGGTCTGCTGTTCAACAGGTTATGGAGAACCTGATGATGACTGTCTCATTCCATTTGCCTGTCTGACCTCCATAACACTGGACTCTCCGGTCTAACGATTAATCTAACTCATTCTTGAATAAATTCAACGATCCAGCGAGTTAGGTCTGCAACGCGAACAGAGCGGGAGCCCAGCTATTCAAGCTGGCACACCGGCACGGTAGGGATGCCGGATCCAGGCTGGCAGCAACTTTTTCCCTCTTTCTTTCTTGTTTCTTTTTCTTTTCTTCATTCCCTGACAACTTTTTGTGTGTCTGTGTGCGTGTGTGTATCTGTGTGTCTTGTGTGTGTAGGGGGAGTGTGAGGGGGAGAAACAGAGACAGGAGGAGGCGGCCAGAGCCGTGTCGGCAAGGACACCTACCTTTGTAGGCCTGATGTACTGAAATTGGCGGCGTGGCATTGACTGCAGCGACAGAAGAACAGGGACTTGTGGCTGCAGTCGGTCCAAACCGGCGACCTTGCATAAATCCTGGAGCCGTGTTTTAGGATCCCAGCCAACGTAGATGAACTCTATCCAAGTACTTTCTTTTTATTATTTTGTACCTCAAAATGGCACTAGATTGTGACAACAGAACACTTTTCATTGTATGTCCCTCGATATCTATGACAACAAATCGTTCGTTCATTTATTCCACTGCCTTGTGAGGAAGTAGATTCCAGTGACTAACAGCTGTCTGAGAGAAAAAAACATTCCCTTTTCCACTTTAAGAGAGAGTACCCTGATGTCACATACAAGTAGGAACATCTTCCTGGCATTAACCCTAGAATCCTTTTGGGATTTCCCTCATCCTAACCCTAAACCCTTGGAATTCTAAGTTTCAATATGAATCTTTCTTCTAGAACATAGAACATAACAGCGCAGTACAAGCCCTTCGGCCCTCGATGTTGCGCCGACCTGTGAAACTAATCTGAAGCCCATCTAACCTAAACTATTCCATTATCATCCATATGTTTATCCAATGACCATTTAAATGCCCTTAAAGTTGGCGAGTCTACTACTTTTGCAGGCAGGGCATTCCACGCCCTTACTACTCTCTGAGTAAAGAACCTACCTCTGACACCTGTCCTATATCTATCACCCCTCAATTTAAAGCTATGTCCCCTCGTGCTAGCCATCACCATCCGAGGAAAAAAGCTCCCACTGTCCACCCTATCTAATCCTCTGATCATCTTGTATGTCTCTATTAAGTCACCTCTTAACCTTCTTCTCTCTAATGAAAACAGCCTCAAGTCCCTCAGCCTTTCCTCATAAGTCCTTCCCTCCATACCAGGCAACATCCTGATAAATCTCCTCTGCACCCTTTCCAATGTTTCCACATCCTTCCTATAATGCGGTGACCAGAACTGTACGCAATACTCCAAGTGCGGCCGCACCAGAGTTTTGTACAGCTGCAACATGACCTCATGGCTCTGAAACTCAATCCCTCTACCAATAAACTCCAATGGGTAAAAGCCCTACATATTCAATCTTCCTTCATCATGTAAGCCCTTCATTACAGGAATGAGTTGAGTGGACACTGTCTGAACTGCTTCAAATGTCATGAGATCATTTACTGTACATTTTCCATCTGGATTAGACCTTCCAAAATGCATTACCTCACATTTTTCCGGATTAAACTCCATCTGCCATCTCTCTGCCCAAATCACCAACCCATCTATATCCAGCTGTATACTTTGATGGTCCTCATTGCTTTCCGCAATTCTACCAAGCGTTGCATCATCCGCAAACATACTCATCAGACCAGTTACATTCTCCTCCGAATCATTTATATACGTTGCAAACAGCATAGGTTCCAACATTGATCCCTGAGGAACTCCAGTTGTCACAGTCCTCCGTTCAGAAACACTTTTCCACTGCTACCCTCTGTCTTCCATTACCGAGCCAATGTGATTTTTGCTTTTGTATGTGGGACTCTACCAAACGCATTACTAAGGTCCATATAAATTACATCCACAGCACTATCCTCAATTATATTTGTCACCTCTTCAAAAAATTTGATCAGGCTGGTGAGACATGACCTTCCCTATTCAAAAACCACGCTGCCTGTCACTAACCACTCCATTTTCTTCCACATGTGCATATATCTTGTCCCTCAGTATCTTCTCAAAGAGCTTCCCCACCACAGATGTCAGACTCGCCAGCCTATAATTTCCTGGATTATCCTTGCTTCCTTTCTTAAACAAGGGAACAACATTGGATAATCTTCAGTCCTCTGGAACCTCAGCTGTGGTCCAAGAGGATGTGAAGCTTTCTGCTAATGCTCCAGTTATTTCTTCCCTTGCCTCTTACAGTAACCTGGGATAAATCCCATGTGGCCCTGGGGTCTTGATTAACTTAATGCAATTTAGGATACCCAAAAGTTTTTCCTTTAATATATTGACATTTTCTAGAGTATTCACACGCTCATCCCTGACCTCAGCGTCAGTCATGTCCTTCTCCTCGGTGGATACTGATACAAAGTACTTGTTAAGGATCCCTCCCACATCGCATGGCTCCACGCATAACTTCCCTCCTTTGTAACGCTGCAGGGTCTCAAGGGAAAAAGACTGCCACTCGGGTTTGAAGGTGCACTACAGCCTGAGCAAGAACCTCTATAAGCAGGTGATTTAGCACTGTTGTAGAAAGCCACTGCACCCATTTATTCTGGAAGCAGACAAGATGGAAGACCCAAGCTCCTCGAACAGGGTATTCATCTGCCAGCACTTTTCTCATGGTTGATCCTAAAGGAGGTCACTATGAAGTGCTTCTACTGGTCTCACATTCTTTTTCGATCAACGTGATCACACTCATCCTAAGTAATGAGGATGACCTCCAGGCCCAACTCACCAGAATCAACAGCCTCCACAAGAGGTGCAGAGCCCCACTCAGATGGCATATAAACTAGCTGGATATGGGCACCCTTGATGCACTCCTTACGTTCCTGCACTCGTGTCCAAACAACAAAACATGACTGAAACCTAAATTATTCATCTGGTAAACGTGCATCTTTCAAAAGAAAAACAGGAGTTTCACACAGGTTTACTCACCCTACTTGCTTGGCCTAAGGACAGCTTCTTTTTCCATGGACAAACCTAGGCAAAAACTATTCCCAATTAACATCAGTTCCTCTCTCTTACAACTAGAGCGTATATATCATCCTGAATCGATAGACATAGAATTTGCAACATTGATACAAATGCCTGCAGAATTGCTGAATAAGTATTCACGAGTGATTTTTCCTGATCTTGGGAAAGGAGTATTACCAGAGTGGCCTTCTGGGAATGGTCATTCAGGTATTGGACCAAATGAATATTATTCTGGATCGGCCTAGTTTTGGGCGTTGATGTTAGCCAACACGATGCCATTTTTGGCTTGCCTTGCCATCGAAAAGATCTTCTACTGTAGACTTTGTTGGCAGGGAGATCAGATTCCAGTTCTTCAACATGCACAGAGTTTTCTTCTTTGGATTTACTAAATGCTTGTTCTACTTGTGCCAAAACTTTGCAATACAAAGAACGCCAATGTCCCTTCATATGCAAAGCTTCCAGTTGAATACTGGGGATCAAAGCCTGAGTCATTAACCCTCCCACAAACTCCAGCAACTAAATCCATTCCCCTTCTTGCTTGTTCCTCTAAGGTCGACTATAACTATTGTATTCTATTCAAATCTAAGCTGAGCTTCTGGCACCATGGACTGTCAAACATCATCAGCTTCCACACAAGTAACACTCCTAGCCCCCATTTCACTCTCAACCTATTTAATCCTAAAACTCTCATTCTTATTTCTGTCCTATCCAGACTTGCCTATTTCTTTAGTGAAAATTCAAATAGTGGCTGGCCTTTCCTGACTTTAACTTTCCATTCATCCTTTAAATTGTATTTGCTAAATACATTTGACCCAATTCTCCCATTCAACCACCCTCCAATGTAAAATTCTTGCCCGTATTCAAATGCCATTTTGCACCACCTCATCATGCCACCACCTCCAATCCAGACCCTGCCAAGAATTTCTGGAATCCTCCAAGTTTCATCTACGATTCATTCCCCACTCTCTAAACCTAACCATCGGTAGCAGTGCTTTCACCCATTCAAATTGCATACTCAGGAAAGTCCACCTAAAATTGCTGGATTTAGCCAAGATGAAGTTGAATGAAATTAAGAATGGAGTGAAATGAGGGGAAAATATCCAAAGCCTGTTGATCACTTCACAGTTAGAAAGATCACTATGTTAGGCTGAAGGAATGTGCATGTTTGTTTACATCAAGTATCTTAACTCAGCAGTAATTGACTGAACTGTCACAGTAAATCTGGAAAAGGTCAAGTTATGTTTAAAACAGGCACAGTGAGCCAGACATGATAATGTGGACTACTTATCAGCTGAATGAAATTGTCATGGAATTACGGTGTGCAAATAACAGATGACCGACTGGATAATAAAAGTGGTGAACAGCGAGCGCAAGTTTTTTTTTCCATTCGCAGGATGACATTTATTGCCTAGCCCTAATTGCCCAGAGGGCAGTTGAAAGTCAATCACGTTGCTGTGGGTCTAGAGTCGTGTAGGCCACACCAGGTAAGGATAGCAGTTTCCTTCCCTAAAGGACATGAGTGAACCAGATGCGTTTTTCCCCATAATCGGCAATGGATTCATGGTTATCATTAGTTTCTTCATTCCAGATATTTATTGAATTCAAATTCCACCATCTGCCAAGTTAAAGCTTTATGTCAAAGTTCATTAAGCGGGGTGTTTTTCCAAGGACAAACAAGCAACTCTTAATGAGTTAGTTGATCATAAATACGTGGGAAACATGATGTTTGTATTAGAATGGAACAGAAGATCATCGAATCCCTACAGTGCGGAAACAGGCCCTTCAGCCCAACAAGTCCACACCGAACCACACAGTATCCCACCCAGACTCAATCCCTTATTACCCACCGAATCTACGCATTCCTGAACACTACCGGCAATTTAGCATGGCCAATCCACCTGGTCTACACATCTTTGGACCATGGCAGGAAACCAAAGCACCCGGAGGAAACCCATGCAGACACGAGGAGAATGTGCAAACTCCACACAGACAGCCGCCCAAGGGTGGAATCAAACCCAGGTCCCTGGTGCTGTGAGGCAGCAGTGCTAACCACTGAGCCACCGTGCCGCCTGTATTGTTTGCCAGTTGTCAAACTTGATCATTTGCTGGAGATTGGATAATGTCAAGTGTAAGCGCACAGCTTCCTTAATAAACCCTTGGAAATAAAAGCCTACATTACACTCATCAACCCAAAATCTTGTCTTGTCAGACCAATTGGTTCAGGAGCACAATTAGGCCATTCAGCCCATTGACTCTGCTGTGCCCTTTGACCATGGCTGATCAGTTGCTCAATCCTATTCTGCCTTCGCCCCATAACCCTTGATCTCCTTACTAATCAAGGGCCTATCAGTCTTGATTCACTCAGTGGCTTGGCAATGAGTTACACCCTCTGGCTGAACAAATTCCTCCTCATCTCAGTTCTAAAGGGTCATCCCTTCACACTGACGCTGCCCTCAAGTCCTAATCTCTCCTACTAGAAGAAACATCTTCTCCATGCCCAGTTTCTTCAGCCTTTCAGTATTCTTTTAAGTTTCAAGTCAGATCCCTTCTCATCTTTCTAAACTCCATCGAGTATGGACCCAGAGTCCTCAACCGCTCCTGATCTGGCAAGCCTTTTCTCCCCGACATCATTTTTGTAAACCTCCTCTGCAGGCCCTCGAAAGTGAACACATCCTTCCTAGGCTACGGAGCCCAAAACTGCTCGTAATATTCAAAATATGATCTGCCCAGTCTTGCACAACCTCCACAATATATTTTGAGCCATCTTGAAACGAATGCTAATACTGCATTTGTCTTCCTAACTGCCAAATGATCCTGAATGTTAACCTTAAGAAAACCCTCAACTCGGACTCTCTCTCTCCCTTTGTGCTTCAGATTTCTGAAGTCTTTTTTCCATTTTGAAAATAGTCTATGCCTCTATTCTTCCTACCAATGTGCATAACCTCACACTTTACCACATTGTATTCCATCCACCCCTTCTTTGCCCATTCTCCTGGCATGTCCAAGTCATTCTGCAGCACCCCCACTTCCTCAACACTACCTGTGCCTCCACTATCTTCGTGTCATCTGCAAACTTAGCAACAATGCTCTTATTCCTCATCAAGATTGTCAATAAACAACATAGTCCCAACATGGACCCCTCTATAAGCCACCGACTGCCATCTTGAAAAAAAAACACGTTTATTCCTACTTTCTGCCTTCTGCCAGTCAGGCAATCCTCTATCCATGCCAGTACCTTGCCCCAAACACCATGGGCTCGTACCTTATTTAGGAGCCACCTTATCAAAGGCCTTCTAGAAATCCAAATAGATCATGATCACTCGCTCCCCTTCGTCTAACTTGGTCATTACTTCCTGAAAAAATTCTAACAGATTTGTAAGTGAGTAAACAACAGCTCTTTTGGAACACCAAAAGCCACATTTGCCAGCTGAACGGCACACAGAGAAGGGAACTGATGAAGTGAGCCAGCAAGCTTGCAGAATTCTCTGCCAAACTGGATCAGACCAGATAGATATGCAAGCCATTTACCTTGATTGACTATTCTGAATAGGTGTTTACGAGACAATGCTGTCAAATTTTGGATAGAACAATAGATTGGAGTTTTGGTAGTAATTTTTGAGGCAGCCCAGCTCCTAGGCTAGGGTTGGCTCAATCAAAAAAGAAATTGTAATATCCAATACTGCTTTTAGAAACACTTCTTCCTGGGACAGAAACTCATTAGCATGGAGTAACTGAACTGTGCTCATTATACCGTATCAAACTGCTGTAACTACATATGAGGAATCCACCTGTCAGTTACTATGCCAACACCATAAACAAAAGTAAGTTGCTGTACTTGGGGATGACCCAGAAAATTGAATTCGAAGGAGCCACTCAAAGCAGCAGGGGTAACACTCCGGAGACAACATCGCCACAAGAAGTAGGAACCCTGGGAGTGAGAAGAACAGCCTCAACCTCAGTTCAGTTAGCCATAACTGGGGTAGTACAAACTTGTTTACCATACACTTCCAAAGCAGATTTTAAACCAGTGCGAGAACATCATAATTTCAGAACTAACCCAATCGCAGGTTTCTCGGAAAATTAGAAGGAAAGATGAGTTTCACAGAATTGCATGTACGTATATCTACCTTGTGTTTTGGCAATAATAAACCACATCTCTTATTAGTGTCCTAATAAGCAAGTAAATCAGACACATAAGAATGACACTTGCACCTCCCCTTGAAAAAGCCGTACCGACAGCCTTATTTTACCCTGACACATAGTTCTTTGAAAGTTGCAACAGAGGTAGACAGGCTAGTTAAAATGGCATTTAGCTCGCTTGCCTTCATTGCTCAGACCATTGAGCATAGGAGTTGGGATGTCATGTTGATGTTGTACAGGACATTGGTGAGGCCACTTTTGGAGTACTGTGCGTTCTGGTCACCCTGCTGTGGGAAGGATATTATCAAATTGCAGAGGGTTCAGGAAAAATTTACCACGATGTTGCCAAGACTGGAGAGTTTGAGTGAAAAGGAGACGCTGTATAGGCTGGGACTTTTTTCACTGGAGCATAGGAGGTTGAGGGGTGACCCTATAGAGGTTTATGAAGTTATGAGCGGCTAGGATAAGGTGAATAACAAAGGTCTTTTCCCTCAGGTGGGTGAATTCAAAACTGGGAGACACTTTTTTTTTCAATGTAAGAGATTTAACAGGGACCGAAGGGACAACTTTTTCCACACAGCAGGTTCATATGTGGAATGAACTGCCAAAGGAAGTGGTAGGTACAGTTACAACATTTAAAAGACATTTGGATAGGTAGATGAATAGGAAAGGTTTAGAAGAATAACGGCCAAATGGGCAAAGTGGGACGAGTTTAGTTTGGGATACTTGGTCAGCCTAGATAAGTTGAACAGGGTCTGTTTCCTTGCTTGTCTTACTCAAGTCTGCAATCTAATGCTTAATAATTGACTCTAAAATCTTACCAATCTACCTGTTGGTCTTTAACTTCTAGTCCCGAGATCGCCTTCCTAGCTTGATCTCAAACTGTGCGTAACTATATTTCTGTCACGGGGTTTGCAACATCTTTTCAGAAGCTACTATACAAAGTGTGTGTGTGTGTGTGTGTGTGTGTGTGTGTGGGGGGGGGGGGGGGGGGGGTCATTTATCCCAGAAATAGATCCTGCATAATAAAAATAGCAGAAACTCCATTTTTTACAATAAATCAGATGCTCTAATGGTTTTACTTCAATAGATAGAACGATCAACAGAACGTCTGCATTTATTAGTGCACCTTTCACAACCTCAGAGATCCCGAAGCACTGCGCAGCCAATGAAGTACTTTTCAAACTGTAGTCATCGCTGTAATGCGACAAACACAGCAGCCAGTTTGCACACATCAAGCACCAGCCATGTGATCATAGTTTATAAATGTATTTTTGAGATATTATTTGAGGGTTCTATGCTGGCCAGGACAATAAACATCTTGCAGATAACTGATGAGGGCTTTACAGAAGGGTTCACGTCGGCTTACATCTGTTCCAGACACTGAGGAGGCAGTCACATGACTGAGGGAAATAGCGATCATTTACTACTGGGCAAATGAATATATCAGAAGAAACACAACGTAACCAACAAATGACTGAATTGTAAAACACTTGATTTGAAACTTGCCTACGCCACTAAAAATGTCTCTAACTAACAGAAACGAATTGAGTTGTCATTTTTCATTCATTGCCTTGTTAAGCTCACACAGACATTGCTTGCCCCCTAGAAATTTTTAGAAGTAACGTTAAATCAGAAGGATTTTAACCCTGGCCATAAGGCACTGACGATTAGAATAAACTGAATAAAACAGCGCACGAACAAAATAAACCTGCAGTGTTGTAGCCGTGTAACCGGTTAAGTTACGTGAAGTTGCGATAAATGATGGCATTAATGAGAAATAAATAATGCTTGCATAATTATTGTGACACACTGCACGAGAGAGAAAATCAATTACAGAGTAATAGCCGGAGAAAGGATTCGAACTCGCTCACTTTTACTTTATCACAATGAAACGAGTGAAGCCGCGAAGCCACTAAATACCGACACATAGAAAAGCTCAGCTCCCTATCCCGATCCAGCCCACCACCCCTCAACCGAACCCGAAACCACCTGTTCTGAGGAAGGGTCGCCGGGCTCGAAACGTTAACTCTGACTCTGCTTCACAGATGCTTCCAGACCTACTGAGCTTTTCCAGCAACTTATGCTTTTATTCCCAACCCACCTTTTCCATTCACCCTCGGCCAAAAGCAGGAGCAACATAAATTTTTCGTACAGCTTTTGCATCGTTCATCTTCCTGACAGGGGTGCTATTAGTAAATATGCCTTCGTCAAGGTTCTCTCCCACTGAAGTGGCTTGCAGAACACAACTTTGTGTGCACATCATGAAATTAAATTATAAACCATCACGGTCAGGCACTGAACCAGACTTTTCAATATCTCCACCAAAAAGCTTACACAATTCTGAAGACATCACAATGCAACTGAAGGCAGAGTGAATAGAAATGTTTTACAAAGCTTAAAATTCCACGAACAAAAACAAAGTTGCTGGAAAAGCCCAGCACGTCTGGCAGTATCTGTGAAGGAAAAAAGAGTTAACGTAACAGTTCCTCAGAACTGAGACAACAAGGTGCAGAGCTGGATGAACACAGCAGGCCAAGCAGCATCAGAGGAGCGGGAAGGCTGACGTTTCGGGCCTAGACTCTTCTTCAGAAATTGCTCCTGCTTTTGGCCAAGGGTGAAGGTGGGTTGGAAACAAAAGCATGAGTTGCTGGAAAAGCTCAGTAGGTCTGGAAGCATCTGTGAAGCAGAGTCAGAGTTAACGTTTCGAGTCCGGCGACCCTTTCTAAGAACTGTTGTTGTTGTTGTTAAAACTCCAGGAGTCCGGTTAATGCATACTCACGATGACAGAGTGAAACTTAAAACACACTCCTCTACAGTTGATAAAACAATCTGTTACCTCTTTGGCGATTTATTCTGGCATTTCACCAGAGTTTGTATCTATTGCCATGGCTCATTATCAGCTTGGCTGGGCGATGTTTTCAAAGCGACTCCGAGACATGTGACAGGAAGTTTTTTTCGGCCTCCAACCCAGAGGTACAATTTGATCACCTGACTGGACCAAAGGATTTTATTGAGTAGCGTACTCGGCAATTTAAATTTAAAACTAGCATCCGTAAAACGTGGATGGTCTAATTTTCATATTTATAACTCATATTTAATGCTGGGAGTTCAGAGAAAGGACCTAGTTATCAACCCTTCAAAAGGAAAACACTGCTTCGAAGAAGATTCACCTCATAAAATTCATAGCAGATTAAAAGCTGAAAGGCACAATTCAAATTGGATCATTTAGATACTTAATTAGAAACAGCAAAATCAAAATGTATCTTTCTTACCTTAAGTAAATATACAATTAATCCGCACAAAAAGGCGCACCACTTGTCGGGAATCAATCATAGAGATCAGAACATTAGTCCAGAATGTTAGTCACTTGGGTTTTGCAAGTGCACATCATCATGAACAGCGGTTATAAATGAGATAATTGCAAGAAAACTATGTATTGAACAAATCAAAATACACAATTTTCATCAAGAAATTCAAAAACCTTCTCAATGTGCTAAACTGGAAGAAACAAATGCAATCTACTTTACAACAACAGCACAAAGTGAATTTTGTGCAAACTCATGAAGACATCTAGAACTTGATTATTCTGCATTTGCTTTTGGGGGCTGGCATGCAAGCATGCACTGTATGCTGTCCAGGAAGTCTAGCAGTTCTATAAAATGGTTTCAATCAACAGGTTGCAGGTTACTGTCGAATGTTCAGATCTAGATGCAAAACAGTGGTTAATGTCCAAGTACTTGCAGAACAAGACTCTTTTTTATCTTGTGACCGGGGTGGAATTTAAGGGAGTTTTTAAATAATTTATTCGATTTCAGCCAGAGCTTCCTCATTTCAATTTCACAGCAGTTCAATAACAAATCTATATTTACTGTGTTTGAAAGATGCATGCATAAAAAAAGCTATATTGTTTCCAGTGATTGAGGGTCCAGATTTTACTTGTTTTCAATACATCAGATAGAACTAATGCACTCCAACAGCGTGCTGTCTGCATGTCTGAGTTGCAAATTAGCCATCTCTACAGAAAGTTTTACACTAATTGTCTTTAAACCAAACTGAGAAAAGCACTTTAATATAAAATTTGAGCCAATCATTCAGATGAAATACTAACAATGGTGGAAAACCATAACATAATATTTGTTCAACAAATGGTTGACAGTAATCTGCTTTTCATTTACTTTTTCGACGCAGATGTGGGGAGTATAATCGACACCGTATGGACCTAAAAACCTTTCAATATATAAAATGGTGGCACTAACCTCCACCCTTCAGACACTGGACAATGCTGCCTCCAATTAGTCAATTATTTTGCTTCTGTAATGATATTTGTACCAAATAATGACGACTTACTTTTGAATCTGGGACGTAACTTGTTATTTTAAATGTGTTGCTTGTAACTCTTAAGGAGCTTAATTTCAGAAAGTCCCCTCATTTTCCCATAAAACAGTAAGTGTAGAATGTGGAATAGAAAGCAGTTGTTGCAGTGATTTTCAATCTAATGTTATACAACTTTAAATCGTCTGCAACAATGCATATGATACTAATCTATTTTAAATCTTCAGTTTCATGCAAGATGATGCCACTACACGCAAATGAAATCTGCAAAAAAAACTGCTTTTTCTAGCAACACAATCTTTAGACATAGTTTCTATTCTTAACTCAGATCAAAACCAAATTTGAACCTAAGGAGGAGGACAATGTTGACTATGCAAAAATCACTATTCAAGCAGTGCAAATGGACACAGCAGTTAATATTACAGACGTTTGGTCAGCAATCTCTGCCAAACAGATTAAAAAATGACTCTTTAATCACGAAATTTTAAATTTTACCCAAGAGTTACTGATTAGGGTTTAGCATCTACAGCACAAAACAACTTTCAGCGGAAAACTTTTCCCCTCCAGTTCTTCTACTTCAGAGTATTCAACAAAGCTCGGTTAGTTTAAAGGAGAGCCAAATACTTTCAGCATTGAAAATAATTAAACCTTAGTTACTTGAACAAGACACTTTCGAGGATTAGGTTTCCACTTTGAGTTCTAACAAACTTATACAAATCACATCAGATGATAAACATTTAGCAAATGCGTGCACGCACATGTGTACATTTTGGAGAGCAACAGAAAGGAGTGGTGTGCACCAGCTACAGGCACACCATGCTTATTTCAGTGAGATAAGCACGTTAGAAGGCAAAAATCTCAACTTCACCAAATGACATAATTTTTCATGCTGGTTTGCCTAAAATGCTTATTTCTATGAGATAAGCACTACAGAAGTCAAAAATCTGAACCTAACCAAATGACCTACCTTTTGATGCTGGCTTGACTAAAATGCTTATTTCAGTGAGATAATCACATCAGAAGTCAAAAATCTCAACCTCACCAAATAACTTAACTTTTGAAGCAGGTTTGACTAAAATGCTTATTTCAGTGAGATAAGCACTTCAGAAGTCAAAAATCTCAACTTTAACAAATGACCTAACTTTTGATGCTGGTTCAACTAAAATGCTGATTCCAGTGAGACAAGCACTTCAGAATTCAAAAGTCTCAACATTACCAAATGACCTAACTTGTGATGCTGCCTTGACTAAAATGCTTATTTCAGTGAGATAATCACTTCAGAAGTCAAACATCTGAACCAAATCAAATGACCTGTCTTTTGGTGCTGGTTTCACTAAAATGCTTATTTCAGTGAGATAAGCACATCAGAATTCCAAAATCTAATTCTCAACAAAAGACCTAACTTTTGATGCTGGTTTAAATAAAATGCTTATTTCAGTGAGATAAGCACTTCAGAAGTCAAAAATCTAATTCTCAACAAATGACCTAACTTTTGATGCAGGTTTGACTAAAATGCTTAATTCAGTGAGATATGCACTTCAGAAGTCAAAAACCT
>NC_063374.1:17-5017 GCF_021869965.1 Rhincodon typus | reverse complement strand
AAAAAAAATGCCCCCACATCTCCTTTGAACTTCTCCCTGCTCACCTTAGTTTTACACATTTCAACTCCAACGAAAAAGATTCTGACTGTCAACAATATCTAGGCATCTCAAAGTTTTATAGATTTCTATCAAATCTCCCCTCAGACTCCACTCTGTGGAAAACAAAACAAGTTATTCCACTCTCTCCTTATATCTCATACCCTCTAATCCAGGCAGCATCCTCGTAAACCTCTTCTGCACCCTCTCCAAAGTCTCCATGTCCTTCTTGTAATGTGGTGACCAGAATTGAATACAATACTCCATGTGCGGCCTCACCAAAATCTTATAAAGCTGCAACTTGGCACTCTATCGTACTGACTGTCATACTCAAATCCCTGACCAATAAAGGCCTGACAGTTTCTTTACCATCCTATTAACTTGCGTGTCCACTTTCAGGGAGCTGTGGACTTGAACCCCATGATCCCTCGATAAATCAGTGCTGTTCAAGATCCTGCCATTAAGTCTATAGTTTTCTTTAACAATTGATTCCCAAAATGCAGCACCTCTCAATTACCTTGAAACTCCAATTGCCATTTCTCCACCCATTTCTGCAACTGATTCATGTCCTACTGTATCCTTTTACAGCACTATCCACAACTCCACTGATCTTTGTATCATCTGTGTGGTTCCTGGCCCGCCCACTGCCTCCATTTTCATGCAACTCATTTGTGTGTATGTCAGACTTATCCACCTTAATGCTCTTCAAGACACCAAACACCACTTCTTTCTTGATCTCAAAATGACCTAGCATATTCTCATGTTCCACAGTAAATCTCACCATCCTCCACATCCTTCTCCTGGATAAGTACCGACAAAAAAACCTTTCCAAATCCCTGCTAAGAACTCAACCAAATTTGTGAGACATGTTTTCCCAAGCACGAAGCCATGCTGACTGTCCGAAATGAGTCCAAGTGCCTACAGATCCTATCTCTCAGAAACCGCTGTGAAAACTCACCCCTGAGACATTAGGCTCACTGGCCTATAATTCTCAGGCATTTCCTCGCAGCCTTTCTTAAATTAGCGCACAACATTACCACCTTCCGATCTTTGGGCACCTCACCTGTGGTTGACGATGATACAGATATCTCCACTAGGAGTCCCGCAATTTCTTCCCTCGCCTCCCACAAAGTCCTGGGATATACTTCATCAGGTCACAGGGATTTACCTACCTTAATGCATTTTAAGACTTGTTGCAGCTCCTCTTCTGTAGTGTGGACACTCTTAAGACATCACTATTTATTTCCCCAAGTTCCTGGTGTCAATGCCTTTCTCAATCGTAAATACTTACGAGAAATATTCATTTACGATCCCAACCAGCTGTATTGGCTCCGCATATAGATGGCCTCCTTAAAAGAGGCCCTATTCTCTTCCTCGTTACTCTTTTGCCCTTCATGTACTTGTAGAATCGCTTTGGATTCTCCTTTACCATATCTGCCAAAGCCATCTCGTATTCCCTCTCAGCCCTTCTAATTTCTCTCTTAAGAGTACTCCGACACCTTCTTTCAGCCTCAAAGAATTCAAATCATCCAACTGCCTTTCCACGTCATACATCTCGTTCTTTTTCACTTGGGCCTCAAAAACTCCAGTCATCCAGAATTCCCTATTCCTGCCACCCTTACCTTTCACCCTATCATAAACGTGCTGGAAACGAACCTTAATTAGTCACTTTCGAAAGCCTCCCACTTACCAGATGCCGCTTTGTCTGAAAACAGCCTCCCTGATTAACGTCATCAAAATTGGCCATGTGCCAATTTAGAACTTGCCTTGTGCAGGAAAGTGGGACTAGTGCAGGTAGACATGTATTTTTGGTGGTACAGGCTCAATGGGCTGAAGGGCCCTTGCATACTTCATGAACCAATAGGAAGTTAGAATTCTGAGGTGGGGGAGGTAATGGCCTCGTCATTATCATCAGACTATTGATCCAGAAACTCAGCTCATGTTCTGAGAACCTGGGGTTGAATCCAACCACACTAGATAGTTGAATATAGATTCAATTTTAAAAGTCTGGAATGAAGAATCTACTGATGACCATGAAAACATTGTTGATGGGAAGGAAATCTGCTATCCGCAATGGCAGCAACAGCCCTGTGGACTCTGCAACATCCTCCACACTACCATCTGGAGGTTTGTGCCAAACTTGGCCCACAAACTAATCAAGCAATAATTTAACAGAGCCATATTCACGGATTCGTACACCAGCATACCACTGGAATACATTTGGGAGACGACTTGGGGGTCCTCAGTGTTGACTCCAGACCCCATCAAGTCTCATGACTTCAAAAACATTAAGATGGGCAAGGGAAACATACTGCTGTTTAGCACATACCACCGTCCCTTGACTGATGCATCAAGACTCCTCGATGTTGAACAACACTTGGAGGAATCACTGAAGGTGGCAACGTTGCAAAATGTACTCTGGTTTGGGGATTTCAACGCTCACTACCAAGAGTGGCTTGGCAGCAGCACTACTGAACGATCTGGTCAGGTTCGAAAGGATACAGCTGCTAAGGGAAACAACAAAAGGGAAAAACATACTTTATCTCATCGTCACCAGATTTTCCAGCTGCAGATGTATCTGTCCATGACAGCATTGGCAAGAGTGACACCACACAGTAACTGGAGATGATGTCCCACATTCACATGAAGAATAACCTCGATTGTGATGTGTGACATTATCACCGTTCCAAATGGGACTGACTTCGAACAAATCTAGCAACTCAAGACCCTTGAGTCTCCATAGGCCATCAACCGCAGCAGCATTGTAATCCAATACAATCTGCAATCTCATGGCCTGGCATATGCAGAGGTGACAGCCTGATGGTGTTGGACTGTTAATCCAGACACCTAGGAAATGTTCTGGGGACCTGGGTTGAATCCCACTGCAGCAGATGGTGGAATTTGAATTGAATACAACTCTGGAACTGAGAGTCTAATGATGACCATGAAACTACTGCTGATAGTCAGAAAATCTCATCTGGTTCACTTATGTCCTTTTAGGATGGAAACTGCCATTATTATCTGGTCTGGCCTACGTGTGAATCCAGGGACACAGCAATGCAGTCAACTCTTGTCTGCCCTCTGGGCAATTAGGGAGGGCAATAAATGCTAGCCTCACCAGCAACACCTTGTCTTAATAAACAAAATTAATAAACAAAAACCCTCCCTCAACCACTACCAATCCTCGTGGACAGGGCAGTAAAGAAGGCGTTGGGCATGCTTGCCTTTATCAGTTGGGGAATTCCTAAACCACTATGTCAAGGGCTCCACACAGGAGGGTGCAACACTGGACCTCCTCTGAGGAACTGAATCAGGCAAGTGACTAAAGTGTCAGTCAGAGAGTGCTCTGTGAGGGCGAAGGGAAAAGCTGGCAGGTTTAGGGAAAAGGGCTTTGTCCTTACTTGCATCAGTCAGAGTATTGAGTATACGAGTTGGGATATCTTTTTGTAGCTGTACAAAATATTGGCGAGGCCACTTTTGGAATACTACGTGCAGTTCTGGTCACCCTACTATAGAAAGGATATTCTTAAACTGGAAAGAGTGCAGAAAAGATATAGATCTTGAGAGGTATAGATAAGTTTGTTAGCCAACAGCTTTTCCCTATGGTAGGGGAGTCTAAAACTGGAGTGGATGTGTTTAAGAGGAGATATAACAAAGGGTCCAGGGGGACAGTTTCTTCCCTTCGAGGGTGGTGAGTGTCTGGAATGGGCTGCCAGAGTAGAAGCACATACAATTTTGTCATTTCAAGAAACATTTAGGTAGGTACATAGATAGAATGGGTATCGAGGGAATATGGGTCAAATGGTGGCGAATGAGACGAGTTTAAAATATGAAAACTGGGCAGCATAGGCAAGTTGGGCCAAATGGCCTGCATCCATACTGTAGATATCTATCTGTGAAGCCCTCAAATCACACCAAGTGATGACATTTCAAGTGCTCATCAAGTCCTTTTTGAAGATTCAGACTTCCCCCTTCAACTGCCCTCCCAAGCAAAGCTTTCCAGACTCCCTCCACTCCATCCTCTGGGTGAAGCGGGTTTTCCTCAAATATCCTCTAAACCTCCTGCTTTATACTTTAAAATTTCCCCCCTTCTTACTCACCCTTTGACTAAGGAGAACTGCTGCTTTCTAGCCATTCTGTCCATGCCCCATACAATCTTGTACACCTCCACCTGGTCCCCTCTCAATGTTCTTTGCTCCAAAGAAAGCAACACAAGCTCGTTGCCTCTGTTCATATCTGAAATGCTCCATCTCAGGCAACGTTGTGGTGACTGTCCTTGCATTCCCTCCATGGTAGCTATCCTTCATTTAGTGCGGTGACCAGAACTGCAAGCAGTACTTCAGCCTAACCAAAATTCTGTGCAGCTGCAACATAACCAATCCAGATCAAATTCACTATACCTCAATTTAAAAATGCAAGCGTTCCTATGCCTTCTTGACTAGCCTCTTAACCTGTCATCTTGTAGGATCTGCGCACAAACACACCAAGAGCCGTCTGTTCCTTTGAGTTTTTAAGAGTCCTCCTAGTCATTGAATACTCCCTTGTCTTGTTATGTCTTCCAACGTGCATCAACTCACATTTAGGAGGATTAAATTCTATAGGTCACTGGTCCCTCTTCCTTTCATTTGCCGTCCCTGCATCATTCTTCTCTCATTTGCCCTGCCTGCCTTCTTCTCAACAGGATTGAGTGCCCCTTTAAATTGATGGAGTGCCTTTATTCTTAACTCTTTGTTATTAACCCAACTTGTTTCTGAAAGTGCTCCACTCTGTCTCAGTGCAGGACTGAGAATTCTAAGGTTGGGTCATACAACTTCACATGCAGTGTGCGAAGCTTGTCATAGTCTTCTGTCCAAACCAAAAACACTTCACAATACTGGGAAGCCGAAACAGAGAGAAAAAGAGAGAGAGGCAAGAGGCAGGAATAGAGACAGAGAGAGAGAGATGGGAGGGGGGAAGAAAGAGAG
>NC_063373.1:11722943-11734621 GCF_021869965.1 Rhincodon typus | reverse complement strand
AGAATGAGCCCCAATTATCCAGGTATCTGAATCCCTCCCTCCTGCACCATCCCTGTAGCCACGTGTTCAACTGCTCTCTCTCCCTATTCCTCGCCTCGCTAGCACGTGGCACGGGTAACAAACCAGAGATAACAACTCCGTTTGTTCTAGCTCTAAGCTTCCACCCTCGCTCTTTGAATTTCTGCCTTACGTCCCCATCCCTTTTCCTACCTACGTCGTTGGTGCCTATGTGGACCACGACTTGGGGCTGCTCCCCCTCCTCCTTAAGGATCCTGAAAACACGATCAGAGACATTCCCTGCCCAGTGAAGCAGTTGAAGCTACCTCATTGAATGCTTTTAAGGCATAGGTAGATCAATTTTTGAACAGTAAAAGAATCAAGGGTTATGGTGAGCAGGCGGGTAAGTGAAGCCGAGTCCACAAAATGATCAGCCATGATCTTATTGAATAGCGGACCAGGCTGATAAGCCAGATGGCCTACTCCTATTTCTTATGTGGTTACTGGCACCAACTCTTGTTCACCCATCATTCTGTGCTCACTAACCTACAGTACACTAACATAGTAGTTGGGAATTGGGAGGTCGTGTTGCGGCTGTACAGGACACTGGTTAGGCCACTATTGGAATACTGCGTGCAATTCTGGCCTCCCTGCTATAGGAAGGATGTTGTAAAACTTGAAAGGATTCAGAAAATATTTACAACGATTTTGCCAGGGTTGGAGAGTTTGAGCTGTACGGAGAGACTGAATAGGCTGGGGCAGTTTTCTCTGGAGGCTGAGGGGTGACCCTGAGAGGTTTATAAAATCATGAGGGGCATGGAGAGGGTAAATAGACAAGGTCTTTTCCCCAGGATGAAGGGAGTCCAAAATTAGAGAGCACAGGTTTAAGTTGAGAGAGGAAGGAACTAAAAGGGATCTAAGGGGCAACTTGTTCACGCAGAGAGTGGTGCGTGTATGGAATGAGTTGTCAGAGGAAGTGGTGCGGGCTGGTACAATTACATCATTTAAAAGGCATCTGGATGGGTACACGAATAGGAAGGGTTTAGAGGGATACGGGCCAAATGCTGGCAAATGGGACTAGATTTATTTAGGACATCTGGTCGGCATGGACGAGTTGGACCGAAGCGTGCTGTGTATCTCTACGACTCTACTGTAACTGGTTCGTTATTTTGGGAAAAAAAATATAAATCAGATAGCGCCGGAGAACGTCAGCGGGTCTGGTAGCATCTGTGTGGAGGGAAAGCAGAGCTAAGCGGATTGGAAATTCTGGTTTCTCTCCGCAGGTGTTGCTAGACCTGCTGCCTTGCTCCGGCATGCTTTTGTTTCCGATCTTTAGCATTCCCCTAGTTCTTTGTTACATTTTACCGGGTTTTCGGCTCAAACAAGACGTTCACCAGGCCGCTCTATCCACCCGCCCGATCTATCCCGATTCTTTATTCCGCTTTATCCGTACATTTTCTGGAAACGATAAACACAGGTCCAGACTTCTGTGACAATTCTCCTCCTGCACACATGGGAAGGCTGCAGACGAGTATTGACCCCCTAACCAACATGATAGCCGCGCATGCGTCCCACCGAACGTTGACCCCGCCCCCCCAACAAAGATGGCAGCGTTGACCCAAGATTGTCACCCTCTGAGCCGTATTCCAGCTTGCTGCAAACACAGAGCTGGGAATTTCAAAATTCGGATCTACCAACTACACCGGATATCTGTGAAAGCAAAGGTTAACAGAGATTCCTTAGTGTACACCCATCTTTTCAGTCCCTTGCCGCGCCGCACCGCCCCGCATTTCACTTGTAGCGACGCTGCGCTTGTGCAGCCCGATCACGTGCGCCGCCACTGTCCCGCCCTTTATTCACTCCGATTGGTTGAAGGGTCAGCGCACCGGATCGGTCCTCCAGCCCGATTTTTCGCTGCAAAAGCTGTCAATCAACCGGGTCCCATTGTCAAGTGACACCGCCCCAGCCGCAACCTGAGCTGATGCTTGTCCATTGGAGGGTCCCGGCTGTAAACCATTGACGACCCCACCATCCACAACCTCATCACCTCAGGTGACCTCCCACCCACAGCCTCCAACCTCATTGTTCCCGAACCCTGCACCGCCCGTTTCTATCTCCTTCCCAAAATCCACAAACCTGACTGCCCTGGTCGACCCATTGTCTCCGCCTGCTCCTGCCCCACTGAACTTATCTCCACCTATCTGGACTCCATTTTCTCCCCCTTGGTCCAGGAATTCCCGACCTACGTCCGTGACACCACCCGTGCCCTCCACCTCCTCCAGAACTTCCAATTCCCCGGTCCCCAACACTTCATCTTTACCATGGACGTCCAGGCCCTATACACCTGCATTCCCCATGCAGATGGCCTGAAGGCCCTCCGCTTCTCCCTGTCCCGCAGGCTCGACCAGTCCCCCTCCACTGACACCCTCATCCGATTAGCCGAACTCGTCCTCACCCTCAACAACTTCTCTTTTAATTCCTCCCACTTCCTACAGACAAAGGGGGTGGTCATGGGTACCCGCATGGGCCCAAGCTATGCCTGCCTCTTTGTAGGTTACGTGGAACAATCCCTCTTCCGTAGCTACACTGGCCCTAAACCCCACCTCTTCCTCCTTTACATTGATGACTGTATCGGCGCCGCCTCGTGCTCCCAGGAGGAGCTCGAACAGTTCATCCACTTCACCAACACCTTCCACCCCAACCTTAAGTTCACCTGGACCATCTCTAACACCACTCTCTCCTTCCTGGACCTCTCTGTCTCCATCTCTGGCAACCACCTAAAAACCAATATCCATTTCAAGCCCACCGACTCCCACAGCTACCGAGAATACACGTCCTCCCACCCACCTTCCTGCAAAAATGCCATCCCCTATTCCCAATTCCTTTGCCTCCGCCGCATCTGCTCCCAGGATGAGGCATTCCACTCCCGTATATCTCAGATGTCCTCGTTTTTCAAGGACCGCAACTTCCCCCACTCAGTGGTCGAGAACACCCTCGACCGTGTCTCCCGCATTTCCCGCAACTCATCCCTCACACCCCCTCCCCGCAATAACAACCAAAACAGAATCCCCCTCGTCCTCACGTACCACCCCACCAACCTCCGGATCTAACGCATCATCCTCCGACACTTTCGCAATCTGCAATCTGACCCCAATCTGACATTTTTCCCTCCCCACCCTTATCTGCTTTCCGGAGGGACCACTCTCTCCGTGACTCCCTTGTCTGCTCCACACTCCCCTCCAGCACCACCACACCCGGCACTTTTCCCTGCAACAGCAGGAAGTGCTACACCTGCCCCTACACCTCACCCCCATCCCAGGCCCCAAGAAGACTTTCCGCATCAAGCAGATGTTCACCTGCACATCTGCTAATGTGGTATACTGTATCCGCTGTTCCCGCTGTGGCTTCCTCTACATCGGGGAAACCAAGCGGAGGCTTGGGGACTGCTTTGCAGAACACCTACGCTCGGTTCGCACTAAACAACTGCACCTCCCAGTCGCGAACCATTTCAACTTCCCCTCCCATTCCTCAGACGACATGTCCATCCTGGGCCTCCTGCAGTGCCACAACGATGCCACCCGAAGGTTGCAGGAACAGCAACTCATATTCCGCTTGGGAACGCTGCAACCCAATGGTATCAATGTGGACTTCACAAGCTTCAAAATCTCCCCTCCCCCTACCGCATCCCAAAACCAGCCCAGCTCGTCCCCACCTCCCTAACCTGTCCTTCCTCCCACCTATCCCCTCCTCCCACCTCAAGCCCCACCTCCTTCTCCTACCTACTAACCTATCCCGCCCCCTTGACCTGTCCGTCCTCCCTGGACTGACCTATCTCCTCCCGAACTCCCCATCTACGCTCACCTTTACTGGCTCCATCCCCGCCTCTTTGACCTGTCTGTCTCTTCTGCACCTATCTTCTCCTCTATCCATCTTCTATCCGCCTCCCCCTCTCTCCCCATTTATTTCAGAATCCCCTTCCCCTCCCCCATTTCTGAAGAAGGGTCTAGGCCCGAAACTTCAGCTTTCCTGCTTCTCTGATGCTGCTTGGCCTGCTGTGTTCATCCAGCTCTACACCTTGTTATCTCAGATTCTCCAGCATCTGCAGTTCCTTCTATCTCTCACCCCAGGACAGGGGTTAGCTCTTTTACTGTGCCCAGGGTAGGGATGAGCACATTTACCACCCTAAGCACAGGGATTGGCACCTTTATTGTCCCCAAACCTGGGTTGAACATCAGCATTTATCCTGTGCGCAGGGCATGGATTAGCACCTTTATTGTTCCAAGGCAGGCATTTTTTGCGTCGCAAATCACAGCACACCGGGTGTCCAACAGGTTTATTTGAAAACGCAAGCTTGCCAAGCCTCACTCCTTCCTCAGGTGTCAGTCAGAGAGGTAGTATCCAATGCAAGTATTTATAAGTAAAAGATCAAAGGGTCACACCACTGATGAGGATGTATTAAACCTAAGATGCTAGTAAATCTTTAATCAGTTAGAAGGTTTTAATTGATTATATCTATATGTAAATCCCCAAATTCCTTTCAAGTCATGGTCCTGAGAGAACAAAAGGTTTTATCAGTGTAAAGATGAGGTGACTTTTTAGGTCAGACAATGCATGATAGGTGTGAGGCCTCATTTAGAATTTAGTTTTGGTTTGGAGTCAGACTGGTTTTATTTCGAAAGTAGGAATTTATAAAACAACACATTGACTGACTGTCTATAAATTGTGTGCTTATTAAACAAAGTAGAATGTATCTGCAAATACAAATTGACCCCATAGATTTACATGTGTGGGAGTGGGGAGAGAGAGAGCACATGTGTGGGAGTTGGAGAGAGAGAAACAGTGTGTGGGTGTGCTTGAGACAGTGTATGTATGAGAGAGGATCAGTGTGAGAGAGTGTATGTGCTTGAGAGATTGTGTGTGTACGAGAGAGGATCTTTGTGAGTGTGTGTGTGTACATCTGAGAGTGAGTGCGATTGTTGCGCGGTGTCCATTCGCTGAATTGCCAGTCAGGAGTGTTCTTGCCCAGCAGGGTAACACTTCATAGGTCAAGGACATTCGGCCTCGGGTCTTCGGGTAAAGATTCTCCAATCAGACTTCAGGATACGCAACAATGCAGAGTCGCCAGCAGAGGCTGATAGCCAAGTTCGGTACCGATGAGGATAACCTCAACCGGGATCTTGGGTTCACGCTGCACTACTAGTAACCCCACTACACTCTCCACTCTCACACACACACTCACCTTCACAGTCGCTCACACACTCACAAAGATCCTCTCTCACACACATACTCTCTCTCCCTCCCGCAACACACCCATGCGAACACACACACTCTCAGACATGTGCACGCAGGCGTACACACACTCTCTCTCTCTATCCCCCCCATTCCCCCCCGACACACACACTCTCTCTCTCTCTCACACACACGCACACACACATGTAAATCTATGGGGTGAATTTTTATTTGCAGATATATTCTATTTTGTTCAAAAAGCACACAATTTATAGACAGTAAATGTGGTGTTTTATAAATTCCTACTTTAGAAATAAACCAGTCTGACGCCAAACCAAAACACAACCAGATTCTAAACAAGGCCTCACACCTAACATGCATTGCCTGACCTAAAATGTCACCTCTTCTTTACACTGATAAAACCTTTAGTTTTCTCAGGACAGTGACTTGAAAGGAATTTGTGGATTTACATATACATCTTAATCGATTAAAACCTTCTAACTGATTAAATATTTAATAGCATCTTAGGTTCGTTTAATACATCCTCATCAGTGGTGTGACCCTTTGATCTTTTATTTATACTTATACTTATACTTTACTTTTACTGTGTCTAATACTACCTCGCTCACGAACACCTGAAGAAGGAGTGAGGCTACAAAAGCTTGTGTTTTCAAATGAACCTGTTGGACTATAACCTGATGTCATGTAATTTCTGACCTTGTCCGCTCCAGTCCAACACCAGCACCTCCACATCAAGGCATTTTCTGGACATACAAACAGATTGTAAAAGCTTGTATAGATATGTGAAGCGAAAAAAAAAGTTAGTGAAGATAAAAGTTGGTCCCCTCCAGTCAGAAACAGAGGTAGATATCATAGGAAACAAAGAGGTGATAGGCCAATTAAATGCATACTTCGGTTCTGTCTTCACAAAGGAGGTCACAAATAACATCCAAAAATATTGAGGAACACAGTACATAGTTAGAGGAAGGAAGTGATGGAGATCAGTATGGAAAAAAAAAGTGATAATGGGGAAATTGATGGGATTAAAGGCAGATGAATCCCTTAGGTCCGATAACCTCAACCGCAGAGTATTTAAGAAAGTGACGCTAGCTATATTGGTGGTCATCATTCAAGATTCTACTGACTCTGGAACATTTCCTTTGGATGAAAGGTGACTAATGTATCTGCACTATGTTTTTTTAAAAGTGGAGGTAAGGAGAAAACAGGGAATTATAGGCCATTAAATCTGACATCAGTAATGTGGAAAATTCTAGAAGATTTACTTGCAGAACACTTGGAAAAGAGTGACAGGATTGGACAGAGTCAGCATAGACTTAACAAAGCAAAGTCATGCTTCACAAACCTACTGGAATTTTTTGAAGCATGTAACTAGTAGAGTTAATAAGGATGAACCAGTTTACTTGGATATGGTTTACTTTGAATTTGAGAAGGCTTCCAATAAAGTATCACAGAAGAGATTAGCATGTACAGTTAAAGCGCATGGGATTGGGGTAGTGCACTGACATAGATAGAGAACTCCTTGTCAGACAGGAACATGGAACAGGCTCTTCAGCCCACGATGTTGTGCCAAACATGGCACCAAGTTAAACTAATCCCTTCTGCCTGCCTATGGTCCATATTCCTCCATTCCTTGCTTATTCAAGCTATTCTAAAAGTCTCATAAATGTCCCTATCATATATGCCTCCACCACTACCCCTGGCAGTTCATTCTAGGCACCTACCATTCTCTGTAAAAAAATTTGCCCCTCACATCTCCTTTGAACTTTCCCCCTCTCACCTTAAATGTATGCCTTCTAGTATGGCATTTCAACTCTGGGGAAAAGATCCAGACTATCAACTCTATCTATGCCTCTCATAATTTTTTAAACTTCTATCAGGTCTGCCCTCAGCCTCCACCGCTCCGGAGAAAACAACCCTAGTTAGTCCAGCCTCTCCTTATAGCCCAACCACCTCAGCAAACTCAGGCATATAAATAACAAGCGGGACAGAACACCAACACTTTACTGGAGGCGCGCTGACGAAATGTCTGCAATCAAACACACCGGCTTAGCGAACATGTCTACAAACTCACCCACAACCCGAGCTACAAATCTTCTCAAAATTTAAAGCCCATACCCTCTAATCCAGGCAGTATCCTGGCAGACCTCCTCTGCACGGTCTCCAAAGTCTTTACATCCTTCCTGCAGTGTGGCGAACAAAATTGTACACACTACTCTAAGTTGAATCCACCATTTCCTCTGCAAGTTCATTTGGCACACGAATTCTGTCTAAAACAATTACCCCTCATGTCTTTTTTAACCTTTCTCCTCTCATCTTAAAAATATGCCCCCTCATTTTGAAATCCCCATACTAACCATGCCTTCCATATTCACAGCTAGATCATTTATATAATGACAAACAAAAGTGGATGATTATCCAGACAGTGCCTATGTGTCAAATTCAGAGAATGATGATGATGTGCTAGTCACAAGAGATCCCATTCCAGTCAATTTCCAAAGAATAACAACAGGTAAGAGCTTTTGTGCCTCATTACCATAGTCAGAACTAATGGGGTGGGGGGGTGGAGGAAGGGGAGAAAATAGATATGATTAACATATAATGGATAAAAGATGAGAATATTTTACCTGATAGGATTGGATTAAGATCAATGTGAAGGTACTGTCGTGAAGCATAAGTATTATCACCGGCCAGTTGATTGAATGTCCTGTTTCAAGTCTTACTTTTATAAAATACATGAAATACGAAAACTATAATAAAATGAGATTTCTTTTGAAGTTTAATTCTGAGGAAATCAGAAATATGTTGTTTTATAAACTTGTACAAAAACAACCCACATTAAATAGTGCCATTAAGAAAAGAAAATTCTACAAATTATTACCATTAACCACCTGAACAGATATTAGGGCAGTAAAAGATAGGTTTTAAGGAGTGCTTGGAAGGAGGAGGAGGACGAGGAAGTGGAAGGTCGGAGAGGTTTAAAGAAGGAATTCCAGATTTTAGAGCCTTGGCAGCTAAAAATGGGGTTGACAATTTCACAACAACTGGCAATGCAGAAATACACCTTTCCTCCAATAATTTAGTCCTGCCAGTTATGGTATAATAGTGGTGTTGTGGTTGATTTAGATGTAATAAATGATTTGAATACATCATTGAAACACAATGAGTGAAATTTTCCCATCCCTGGTGAGATATGGACAATATTGAACAGGCTGAGAAAATACAGCAAGAATGAAAAAGTCAGAATCTCAAAGTCAAATAACGTTCTTTCCAATGTTTTTTCTTCCCATAAGCCTAAGATGACGACTTCAGAATATCGCTATTGAGTGGTGGTGAATTTATTTCCATATTTACATCATTTTGACAGTCTAACTCACCTAATTTACACACTACTTTCAGTAATCCAATCCTAGAAATGAGATGGTGCAAATTCCCAATGTGGAAATCAGGGTGAATACCTGGCGGCTGCAGCTCACCAATTGCTTGTGCCAACAAGGAGCGATAGTCAGTCAAGGGGCTTGTTCTTTTCCAGTCCAGGGGCATAGTCTGTTCACTGAAGGCTTTGCTTCTACCAGAGTCCAAGAATTTGTGTCTTTACAGTCTGGGGTTGGTCCACAGTCAGTGCTGCAGGTCAAGAGCACAGGTACGTCAGTCAGGATGCTGTGAGATATCACTTCAGGGCAATTGCAGTTTATTCTGCAGTGAAGCAAACAGAGACTGAGTGTGATTTGACGTGGATGGAACTGTAGTTACTAGTGATATAGAAGTAGAAGAGATGGTAGGTGACAGCAGTCAATGAGTAAGGACCACAGAGGGCACGAGGACCAATTCTGGCTATCGGAAAGATGTCGTTAAACTTTAAAGGGTTCAGAAAAGATTTACAAGCATATTGCCAGATTGGAGGGTTTAGATATAGGGAGAGGCTGAATAGGCTGGGGCTTTTTTCCCTGGACCATAGGAGGCTGAGGGTTGACCTTTAGAGGTTTATGAAATCGTGAGGGTCATGGATAGGGTGAATAGTCAAGGTCTTTTTTCCAGGGTAGGGAAGTCCAAAACTAGAGGGTGTAGGCTTAAGGTGACAGAGGAATGAGTTAAAAGGGGCCTGCAGAGCAACTTTTTCATGCAGAGGATGGTGCATGTATGGAATGAGCTGCCAGAGGAACTGATGGAGATGGGAAAAATTACATCATTTTAAAGGCATTCGGATGGGTACATGAATACAAAGGGTTTAGAGGGATATGGGCCAAATTCTGGTAAATGGGACTAGATCAGTTTAGGATGTAAAAACATAAAAAATTAAATGCTGGAGTAGGCCATTCAGCCTTTCAAGCCTGCATCACTATTCAGTACAATCATGGTTGATCATGCAATCTGAATTAGTTGCAAGGGCCATGTCCACCTCCCTCTTGAATATATCTGATGAACTGGCTCCAACAGCTTCCTGTGGTGGAGAATGCCACAGGTTCACAACTCTCTGAGTGAAGAAATTCTTCCTCATCTCAGTCCTGAATGGCTCACCCCTTATTCTTAGACTGTGACCCCTAGTTCTGGACTCCCCCAGTATCGGGAACATTCTTCCTGCATCTAGCCTGTCCAGTCCCATCAGGATGAGCTGGACTGAAGGGTTTGTTTCTGTGCTGTATCACTTGAAGACTTTATGACCCAGCGGTAACAGGCCTCCAGTCCGAAAAACAACCCTTCCACCGTCACTCTGTCTCCTGCTGTTAAGCCAATTTTGTATCCAACTGGCAAACTCACCCTGAATTCCATGTAATCTAACTTTACTAATTAGTCTTCCATGCAGAACCTTGTCAAAGGCATTACTAAAGTCCAAGTAAACAATGTCTGCCTTAATCAATCTTCCTGGTTACTTCCACATGAAACTCAATCAAGTTTGTGAGACAGTTTCCCTCGCACAAAACCATGCTGATATCCCTAATCATTCCCTGCTTCTCCAAATGCATATAAATCCTAACTTGCAGAATAATTTCCAACAACTTACCCACCACCGAAGTCAGTCTCACAGGTCTGTAGATTCGAAGCTTCTCTTTGCATCCCTTCTTAAACAAAGACACTCTCCAGTCATTCAGTATCTCATCCGTAGTTATAGATGAGAGAAATATTTCTGCAAGAGGCCCCATAATTTCTCCCTAAATTGGCACAAAGTCCTAGGAGGTACTAGATTAGGTCCTGTAGCTTTATCCACCATTGTATTTTCTTCAAGCACTTCTTCTCCGTAATGTGAAATGTTTTCAAAACATCGATGGTATTTATTTCTTGGAGTTTTCTAGCCACCATTTCTTTCCCACAGTAAAAATTGACACAAAATATTCATTTAATATCTCTCCCATCACCCGAGGTCCAACACAAAGATGCCCTCTTTGATCTTTAAGGGGTCCTATTCCTTCTAGTTGCTCTCTTGCCCTTAATGTACTTTTAGAATCTCTTTGGATTATCCTTAACCTTATTGGCCAAGGCTGTCTCATATCCTTTCTTTGCCTTTCTGATCCTCCTCTTAAGAATGCCCCTCCACTCTTTATGCTGTTCAAGAGATTCATTTGAACCGAGTTGTTTATATCTAATATGTAATTATTTTTAAATTCATGATTAGAACATCAATATCTGGTTCATAACAACAATGTTTGTTGATTTAGATGAGGGAACTAAATGTAATATCTCCATGATCACTGAAGACACAGAGATGTGTGGGAGGGTGAAATGTGAGGAGGATACTTCAGTGTGATTTGGACCAGTTGAGTGTCTGGGATTAAGTAAAACTATGAGGTTTTGCACATTGGTAGCAAAAACAGGAAAGCAGTTTACTGGAATGATGATACAATGGGAAAGAGGGAGATGACGATTAGCCATGATCGTGAAGAATAGCAGAGCAAACTTGAAGGGCCAAATGGCCTCCTCCTGCTCCTATCTTCTATGTTTCATCTTCTTCTATGAAATGTGACCTGGCTGTCTTTATATATCAGTCATTGAAAGTAAACATTCAGGTGCAAGAGGTGATGAAGAAAACAAATGGTATGTTTGCCTTCAGAGTGAAGAATTTTGAGTACAGGAGCAGGAATTTCTTGTTGTGATTATACAGGCCCTTAGTGAGATGGCACTAGGAATGTTGTGTGCAGTTTTTGGTCTCCTTATCTGAGGAATGATGCTCTGGCTTTGGAGGGAATGCAAGAAACTTTACCAGACTGATTTCTGGGATGGAATGACCAACCTATGAAGAGAGACTGGATCAAATTAAGACTGTATTTACTGGAATTTAAAAGAATGAAGGGTGAGTCAACAAAAAATATAAAATTCTATCAGGAATAGGCAGGATAAATGCAGGAGATTGTAAGAACTGCAGATGCTGGAGTCAGAGATAACACAGTGTGGAGCTAGAGGAACACAGCAGGCCAGGCAGCATCAGAGGAGCAGGAAAG
>NC_063373.1:11629967-11722443 GCF_021869965.1 Rhincodon typus | reverse complement strand
GCTGGTGAACTCTGTTTTTGTACCTTTTAGATGGTTTTCTGGAACTTTGTGTAGTTCTGACCAATCAGGGAGATACGCTTAATAGTTTGAAACAAGAGTCAATCATTTTGATGGTATGTTACACTCCAGTTTCTTTGTGCAGTAGGACCCGGTGCCTTTCGGTCTGGGCTGCCCTTTGTTCAGTGGATAAGACCAGGAGGCTGCTACATTCCCCTCTTCTGAGTAGAAAAAGCTGATGCAAATGAAGTTCAAACCGAATGATAAAAGTTGTTTATGTTTGTTGTCGGGGAGCCGACTTGTTCATGTAGAAGCCACTACGTACATTGGTGAAGCTTATCATAATTTTGTATGCACAAGAAAAAAATTCCTGATATGACAATCCATACAAGAATATAGTGCATAGACAACATTGAATAATCAACAAACAGAAGTGACAGTAAGTTCCATTTACCTTAAAGCCCCTGTGTGCGTGCACTGTATTAATTATCGTAAGCGTGCCAGTCTCTTGGGATATCTGTCTTTCGCAGCATGCAATCTTAAATGGCAATATCCTGAGGTTTATCAAAGTGACTGCAATCAGGACCGCAACTAGATATGACAGGAAGCAAATTCATGGATGACAGGTGAGGGGCACAATGATAGGGCCTGTTAATTCATATTTACTTAAAAAGTATTCCTATCCATGTCCCCAGTCTTTCCGCAGCATATGGGAGGGCGTCATAGTTAATTCATCCAACTACCATTTTTTTATAATTCTAATAGTTTTGACTTCATAGGTCCTCAACCCAACTTTGTAACAAATGATAATTAAAATCCTGAGCATCAAGCCCAGCACCTGACTGTGAGCATCCTTACAGTTGTCATTATACCACACCTTAGTGAGCTGGCCCAACTGACAGCTAGAGATGTTAGTGTGGGTTCTCTCCTGGAACAAATGTTCGAGCTGTTCATAGAGTCAGAGTCAGACAGCAAACATTACTGTTCCAGGATGGGTCTTTGCCTTGGCTAGCCTGCCGGAGGTCCTCCCTCAGCTGTTCAATCATCCAGCTTCTGTAGCTGCTGCACAGGGGTGCGGTTCTGCTGATCATCCCTGATTTTGCCCTGGATGATCTGGTTTATCATCTTGGCGTGAACTTCTAGTATGGTCACGAAGCAGTGGCTTCTCCATGGTTGTCCCATGGTGTCTAGTTGAGTGTCTGTATTTTGTCCTTCTGGGGCTCACTTGACTTGTTGGGTTAAGATTCTGAGTTTATTTTCCAAATTAGCCAAATCAAGGGTATTAACCGTGTGACACCTCTGCCCCATATGTTGTGGCCGGATCATTAAAGAGTTCCCTTCACTTTGATCTATTAACTGCTGGTGGGGGTCCCATCTATACTTACCGTGACGTCTGGTGGGTTGTACCATGGGTGTCTTGGGCACATTGTTTTCCCTTGTGCCCGCGCTACAGTTTTGGATACAGTCATTACAATAATATCTAACACACAATAAACACTCCGTACAGGTTGACGCACTGTCTTGGAGTATCCGCTCCAGTGCCCTAAAAAAAACACGAGCAGTTTCTGTAAATGTCTTGGTCTCATATCTGACAACCTATTCTGCATAACATTTTAAAATTATCAAATCATTCCAATTGTTACCCATTCATGTCCCCCCACCTACTTTTTGTAAATAAAAACAGGACAATAGAATAAATATGCCCCCTATGTAGATGGCAGGTTGTGCACTTGTGGCTGGGAACCTTTAAAACTATTGCCATTACGGGGTTGCCCCTGTCATCCCCATCATATAAGCCATGGCGTGTTTTTGTTCCAGCTCTTGCTGCCAGGATAGTACCCTGGATGTTGACTCTTTTTTCCCCAAACTTCCCAATGCCAGGTTGGAATTTTAGGAGCTCAACATTCCCGAATGAAATGGGCACTTTGGCCACAGCTCTCACACAGATCAGGTTTGGGAATCATTTGTGGGAGTTCCCCTCTTCTGGGGGTGGGGGACTTGTACAGAGGGGTAGTCTGTCTGGGAAGCCTTGGTGCATTTTTGCCCCTTGTTTCATTCCTCCAAGTCAGAGGGGGCCGATAAGAAGTCTGGATCGCACTCATGCAGCCTGGCTTTCCCGATAGCTGTTGTATCCTCAAGTCCCTCTCCCGTACAGCAATTCCTCCAAGTCAGAGGGGGCCTATAAGAAGTCTGGATCGCACTCATGCAGCCTGGCTTTCCCGATAGCTGTTGTATCCTCAAGTCCCTCTCCCGTACAGCAATTAATTTGCGGACAACCCAAGCCTCATTACCAGGAGGCTTCAGAGGGGTCAAATTTCAGACATGCATCCCTCCCCCTTTCTGAGGCATGGGAGACAAGGGTGTGGACCCAGTTCTTCCATTGTGCATCAATAAGAGAGGTACAGGTCATGCTGTTGAAAACATGGACTAATTGGACCTAGAGTCTCCGGGCAAAGCTGGTGTGGTGTTCCCAGTGTTGTTGTCGGCACTTGTGCAGAGACTGTATATGAACTGCCTTATCCTACCCTTGTTTCTGTCCTCACCAACACTCCGGGAGTAGGGACAACACTCGATACAGAGTAAAGTTTCTTCTACTCATTCAACCTCAAAGTAAACTAAAATTTAAATCCCCTCAGCTCCAACCCCATTGAACACTCCCAGGGCAGGGATAAAGTTTCTTCTTCTTTGAAAATAATTAAATTAAAGCCCCCTCACACTGACCCCGTCGAATCCCTCTGGCACAGGTACAACCCAGGGGGTTAAAATAAAAACTTCCTTGCTTTGTTCAAGGAGTCCAAAGTGTCTCTCCGGGGTCCAGGGTGTACTAACTAGATGGATAGAGACCCTGGCTGGGCAACAGGAGACAGAGAATTGTAGTGTAAGGGAGTTTCTCAAAATGGAGAACAGTGACCAGTGTTCCACAGGGATCCGTGTTGGGACCACTGTCGTTTGTGATAAACATAAATGATCTGAAGGAAGCTATAGATGGTCTGATTAGCAAGTTTGCAGATGACACTAAGATTGGTGGAGTAGCAGATAGTGAAGGCGACTGTCAGAGAATGCAGCAGAATATAGATAGATTGGAGAGTTGGGTGGAGAAATGGCAATTGGAGTTCAATCCAGGCAAATGTGAGGTGATACATTTTGGAAGATCCAATTCAAGAGCGAACTATACGGTAAATGGAAAAGCCCTGGGAAAAATTGATGTACAGGGAGATCTGGATGTTCAGGTCCATTGTACCCTGAAGGTGGCCACACAGGTCGATAGAGCAGTCAAGAAGGCATACGGCATGCTTTCACGGGGTATTGAGTACAAGAGTTGGCAGGTCATGTTGCAGTTGTATAGGACTTTGGTTCGACCACATTTGAAATACTGCGTACAATTCTGGTTGCCACATTACCAAAAGGATGTGGATGCTTTGGAGAGGGTGCAGAGGAGTTTCACCAGGATGTTGCCTGGTATGGAGGGTGCCAGCTATGAAGAGAGGTTGAGTAGATTAGGATTATTTACATTGGAAAGACGGAGGTTGAGGGGGGACAAGATTGAGGTCTACAAAATCATGAGAGGTATAGATAGCAAGAAGCTTTTTCCCAGAGTGGGGGACTCAGTTACTAGGGGTCATGATTTCAAGGTGAGAGGGGAAAAGTTTAAGGGAGGTATGTGTGGAAAGTTCTTTACACAGAGGATGGTGGGTGCCTGGAACACGTTGCCAGCGGAGGTGGCAGAGGCAGGCATGATAGCGTCATTTAAGATGTATCTGTCTAGATTACATGAATGGGCAGGGAGCAGAGGGATACAGATCCATGGAAAATAGGTGACAGGTTTAGATAGAGGATCTGGATCGGCGCAGGCTTGGAGGGCTGAAGGGCCTGTTCCTGTGCTGTAATTTTCTTTGTTCTTTGTTTGTTCTTTCTGCACAAGAGGCAAGCATCTGCCCCCCTCTCGGCTGACATCCTCACAGATACTCTCCAGACCCTATTACCCTTTCCAGCTCATGCCTTGCTCGCTCCAGCTTTAGAATAAAATACACTAAATAGTTTGAAATAAGAGTCAGTCATTTAGAAGGCGGGCTACTGTAAAGTTTCTTTGTACAGCAGTTGGGATGTCATTTTATATCTGTACAAGACATTTGTGAGGCCACATTTGGAGTACTGCATATATTTCCGGCCACTCAGCTGTAAGAAGGATGTTATTAACCTGGAAAGGGTGCAAGAATGTTACAGAGACTTGAGGCTTTGAGTTATAAAGAGAAGTTGGATAAAGTGGGATTTCTTTCCTGATTGCTTCCGAGGCTGGGTGGTGACTTTAGAGAGGTTTACATATTTACGAGGCTGATAGATAAGGTGAATAGCCATGGCAGTGGAATCTAAAACTAGAGGACATAGGTTTAAGGAGAGAGTGGAAGGATTTAAGGGGGACCTGAGAGACAATTTATTCACACAGAGATGGTGCATCTATGTAATGAGCTGCCAGAGGAACTGACAGAGATGGGTAAATTAACATTTAAAAGATGTTTGGGCAAGTACATGGGTTGTAAAGCTTTCGAGGTTTAAATGCAGGCAAATGGGACCAGTTTGGGAAACCTGATCAGCATGGATGAGTTGGGCCGAAGGGCCTATTTCCATGCTGTAGACCAATGAAACTCTGTGATTCTAACTGGAGAAATTATATTTGGGATGGCCGTTTGAGAGTAAATCCACACCTGACATGTTGGAGTCTTTGAAAGCCCAATTGATCAGAGTTCAAGGCAAGCATATACCTCTGAGGATGAACGATCAGGCTGACAAGATTCTGGACCCTTGGATGACGAGCGATGTTGTACGCCTAGTGAAATAGAACATAATGTTTCAGAAACAACAATTAGACAAGGCCCTTGGTGTATAAAGGGAACAGAAAAGAACTTGAAAAGAAATCAGAAGGGGCCATGAAATGTCCTTGGTAGGTAGGATTAAGGACAACACCAGGCATGTTATAAATCTTTTTTCTGAAGAAGGGTCTAGGCCCGAAATGTCAGCTTTCCTGCTCCTCTGATGCTGCTTGGCTTGCTGTGTTCATCCAGCTCTACACCTTGTTATCTCAGATTCTCCAGCATCTGCAGTTCCTACTATCTATGTTACAGAATCCCTTGTGATTCTGTACAAGTGTGAAAACAGGCCATTCAGCCCAACAAGTCCACATCAACCCCTTGAAGATCATCCTGCCCAGACCCAACTCCCACCTTATCCTGTCCTATCCCTTTAACCCTGCATTTCCCATGGCTAATGCATCTAGTCGTCACATCCCTGAACTCTATGGGTAATTTAGCATGGCCAATCAACCTAACTTGCCTATCTTTGGACTGTGGGAGGAAAGCGGAGCACCCAGCGGGGACGCACGCAAACCATGGGCAGAATGTGCAAACTTCACATCACCAGTCGACCAAGGTTGGGATCAAATCCAGGTCCCTAGCACTGTAAGGCAGCAGTGCTCACCACTGAGCCACCGTGTTTGAGATTATATAGCAGATTCATTAACAATGTTCGACTTTCCAAACCAAGGGTGTTGAAGCCAATTTGATCAGCTACTCATTGTCCAAACCAGTTGCAACTGAATCACCAAGACCATTACCAATTGCAACAATCTAGGAACCACGTGCCATTTGCCACTTGTTTGCCCATTTTCCTTGCCTTTCTACATCTTTCTGCAACTTCCCCACTTTGTCACCCGTACCCATCCCTCTAACAATCATCATGTCATCTGTAAACTTGGCACCAGTGGCCTCAGTTCCTTTGCTCAGATCGTTAATGTATAACGTGAACAGTTATTGTCGCAAAATGGACCTGCGGAACTCCACTTGTCACCAGCTGCCATCCTGAAAAAGACCCCTTTATCCCTACTGTCTGCCTTTGCCAGTCAGCCAGTCTAATGTTTTGATGGAGATCTGTAGCTTGGGTAGCGGTTGGAGTTGTTGGTTGATTCACCGAGCTGATTGGTTTTCATGCAAACGTTTCTCGGTGACTGAGAAGGGAGACAAAATGTTTGCACGGAAACCAGTCAGCTTGGTGAAACAACCAAAAACTCCAGTCAGCCAATTCTTTTCCATGCCACTAACTTGCCTGGGCTTACCATGGACTCTTATCTGGTTTAGCATATTTCATGTGGGGAACTTTGTCAAAGGCCTTCTGGAAATCCAGGTAGATCACATCTGCTGGTTTTCTTTTGTCTAACTTGATTATTACTCCTTAAAGAATTTATTTTTGATTTGTCAGGCATGACTTGGCCTTGACAAAGCCATGCTGACTCAACCCTATTTTATCATGCACTTCCGAATAATCCACAATCTCATCCTTAATAATGGACTCTAAATTCATACCAATGATTGAAGACTGGCTAATTGGCCTATAGATTCTTCGTTACTTAAACAGGGGTGCTCCATCAGCCATTTTCCAGCTCTCTGGGATCCTCCCTGACTCCAATGATTCCTGAATGATCGCCACCAATGCCACAGCAATCTCCTTCAGAACTTCGGACAGTATTCCATCTGGAGTGATTTATCGACCTTCAGACCTTTCAGTTTTCTGAGTACCTTCTCCTTCATGATGGCCATGACACTCACATCTGTCCCCTGACTTTCTTGAAGTTATGGTATGCTAATGGTATCTTCCACTGTGAATACTGGCATTATATGCTTTTCATTTTGCTTTTATGCTAACCCTGAATTCCTTTGTCAGCCACAGTTGCCTCATCCTACTCTGAGCATGTTTCTTCTTCTTTGCAATGAATTTTGCCTGTGCTTCCCGAATTATCTCCAGATACCCCTGGTCCGATGTCTTCCTTGCTAGGCTTCCCTTCCAATCAACTCTAGCCAGCTGATCCCTCATGTCACTGTAGTTACCTTTACTCAATTGTAGTACTGTTACATCTAATTCAATCTTCTCCCTCTCAAACTGCAGTGTGAATATTATGGTCACTGATTATTAGGGAGCTTAAGATGAAGAGCCCCTGGCAGTGTCTGTCTCATTAAGGGTGGCACAGTAGTTCAGTGGTTAGCATTTCTACCTCACAATGCTGGGGAACCGGGTTCGATTCCACTCTCAGTTAACTGTCTGTGTGGAATTTGCACTTTCTCCGTGTCTGTGTGAGTTTCCTCTGGGTGGTCTGGTTTCCTCCCACAGTATAAAGATGTGCAGGTTAGGTGAATTGGCCATCCTGGATTGCCGATAATGTCTAGGGATGTGCAGGCTAGGTGGATTAGCCATTGGAAATGCAATATTAGAGGGTAGGGTGTGTTGGGATGCTCCTTGGAGAGTTAGTGTGGACTTGATGGGCCAAATGGCCAGCTTCCACACTGTGATTCATTTTACATCACCAAACCCAGAAATGCCTGTTCCCTATTGGGCTCTATTCCCAAAAGCCATCTCGTAGACATTCCTTTTCTTGAGAAATACTACCAATCTGATTTTCCCAGTGCACCTACATATCGACACTTTTGCCATAGTGCCTTTGTTACATACCTTTTCTATCACTTGATTTTCTGCCGCAAATCCCAAACACTGCTAGGAGGCCTGTTTTCACATGTTCCTCAACTTGACGCACACAGATTCTGTCCCTTCCAACTGTATATTACTTCTTGCCATTGATTCAATTTCATTTCTAACTGGCAAGACAACACCACATCCCTGTCCATTGGCCTATCCTTTCGAAAACACAGGTATCTTTGAATATTTAGCTCCCAGCTCTGATATCCTCGCAGCCACATCTTTGTGACACCCACAACATTGCGCCTGTCAACTTTATTCTGCGATTATTTAGCTTGTTTCATATACTGTGTGCATTTAAGTACAATATCCTAAGTCCTCTGTAGACATCCCCCCAGCCCCCTTTCTCATAGTTGTCCCCATATCTACTGTGCCTAAAGTTTGATTCCTGACACTTCCTGAACACTCCGTCCTATTAATTGTTCTGGAAATTTTAATAAACTCTACTGTGCCCTCCCCTCCTTTAACTTTTTCATAATTTTCTATGCAGCTGAACTTACCCTCCACTATTTAGTTTAAAGCCCTATCCACAACCATAGTTATATGACTCACCAGGACTCTGGTCACAGCATGAGTCAGGTATGGCCATTCCATCAAAACAGTTCCTTTCTTCCCCACAACTGGTGCCAATGTGCCACGAATTCTGACCCGTTTCTCTCACACCAATCCTTGAGCCATGTGCTCATTTCTTTCATCTTGTTGACACTGCAACAAAAAGCTCATGGCTCAGGTACTAACCCAGAAATTACCATGTTTTTGATTCTGCTTTTCAAATCAGCTGCTCATGTCCCCTTGTCAGAATCTCTTTCCTCTTTATATCTATACTGTTGGAAACCTATGTGAACCATGAAAACTGGATTTTTCCCCTCCTACTCTAAGTTCCTCTGCAGTCCTGATGAGATATCCCAAACCCAGCAGGCACCAGGCGGCCTTCAGAATTCTCAATCTCTGCCACAGATGACAGTGTCTATTCCCTGACTGTACTATCCTGATTACAACTACACTTCTCTTTCCTCCTCCTTCTGGAATGTCTCCCTGTACCACAATGCTGTGGTCAGTTTGCTCATCCTCTCTACAGGCCACACTCTGAGCCACAGAGGGAGCAAGAATCTCAAACCTGTTAGATACGCTCAAGGGCCAACGCTCCCTAAGCACTACCTCCTGGATTCTCTACTTGCCTCATTGGAGTCACATTCTCCCATCCCCGACTGCTGACCAAATTTTTCACTGCCTTCTGAAACACAGCTTCCAGGTAACTCTCTCTCTCCCTAATGAGTTGCAGTGTTCGAAGCTCAGACTGCAGCTCATCAACTCTGAGTCACAGTGCCTCAAACAACTAACACTTATTACAGATGTGGTCAATGTGAACCACAATGCGGTCCTCCAGCTCCCACATCATACAGGTAGAACACATTGCCTAGCCCAGCATTTCTGTTTTAATTACTCAATTCTTAATTTGATGCTCTGGCTTTGACTGTTTTCTGAGAGTGCGAATTCCACCCTTGGGCAAATATATTTCTATTTATCTGTGTCCCCAGTGGTTTACCCTGTCTCCTTAGATAGTGACCCTTAGTTCTGGACCCCTTCACCATTAAGAACATTCTTCCTCCATTAACGCTGTCCAATCTGTTCGAATTTCACAGGTCACTTGGAAGTTGCCTCTCTAATATTAATCTTAGAATGACTGGGAGGAGCTTGCTGCCCTTTGTTCAGAATGGAGCCAACGCATCCATCAAGCTCTCTTTATTTTTCAGGCCCAGTGTCTTATTGGTGAAGCAGAGCAGTGGCACAGATGGAAGGAGGACACAGATCCTGCTCTCTGCATCCCACGACCTCACGGAATATCATGTGTCCAATGGCTTCATTCAGTCACCAAAAGAACTAGAACAGAAACTCATGACCCTCAGTAGACATTACTCTTGTATTGAGAGACTGAGGGGTAATGCGCAGTGCAGAGTATGCATGGTCATCCTGGGTAGGAGCAGGGGATGACTTGAATTTCTATTCGAGACTGACCGTGATAGATTTTTAAAAACAGCATAGTCAATTCAAGAGAACAGTTTATTTCTTCCGAACATTTATTCCTGGTGCGCAGTGAATGAATTTATAAATTTCTTTTACAGAATGTTCAAGGGGGCTACACAGAGCTATCACTTGCTTTTGGATATTTCCTCAACTGTCAGATTTCTCTCTGACTGCAGTGCTTCTTATATCTTTCCAGTTGCAAGTTTCAACAGGAGATTTTCAAATCAAGAAATTAAGTAGCTTCAGAGGTGAGTCGTTTTGACCATTGGTCTGCTCTTTCTCTGAGAGTTTCCATGGCTCTGGAGTTGGTGTGGCTCCTTCACTGTGGATCTGAATCCATGTCCACTTGTTCTTCTGTTTCATCTGATCACCTCTCTTTGCAATTGCCTGACTTTCTTTGAGTCTTATACTGGGTGTATTCTTGTGTGGTTTTGTATTTCCTTCTTACTCCTGTTGACAGCTTTAAAATGTTGTGTCTACTGCTGCCCATCAATGACACTATGGGTGAGAAATCAAAGGCTATGTGCCTGGAAGATGATCACAATCAGCAAAGGAAACAGAAACAAAAAGAGAAATTCTAGAGAAACTCAACAAGTCTTGCAGCACTAGTGAAGACAAAGCAGATCTAACATTTCAGGTGTAGAAATCAGGAGTGGTAAAATAAATCAAAGAGCTGTGGATGCTGAAGGTCTGAATCAAAATCCTTTCTGAAGAAGGGGGATTGGGCCTAAAATATGAACTCTCCTCAGATGCTGCCATGCCAGCTGAGATTCTCAAGAGATTTCTGTTTCTATTTTAAAACTTTGGTCCATTTTAACTCGAAGCCTTCGCTGATTAGGGAGCACCGCAGGTTGATGGGAGAAGACTTGGTGCAAATAAGCAAATGGGGAGCAGAGTTTTGGATGAGATTAGGATTACAGGATTACATTATTGTTGTGGGAGATCAGCACAGAGTATGTCAGTATAGTTCAGCCATGTGGGGTTACAAAGAAATGGATGAGAGTTTGAGCAGCAGATGAGCTGAGACTCGGGTGGAGTTGGATGATTTTACAGAGGTAGATGTAGGTGGCCTCGATGACGGGGAAATGTGGTTGGGAACTCAGTTTGGTGGGACGAAAACAGAAGTTGGTGGAAAAGCTCAGCAGGTCTGGCAGCATCTGTGAAGAGAAAATCAGAGTTAATGTTTCCGGTCCGGTGACCCTTCCTCAGAACTGAAAGTTCTGAAACCTGCTGAGCTTTCCCAGCAACTTCTGCTTTTATTCGTACTTTACAGCATCCACAGTTCTTGCGATTTTTTTTCAGTTTGGTGGGAAATGTTTCATCATGGTTGTGACCAGTGTGATTCAGATTGAGACAGTTTACGGGGAGATGGATGGAGTTTGTTGCAGTTACTAAGGACATGCCCTCATACTTTCCATTATTTCATCATAGAATCCCTACAATGTGGAAACAGGCCATTCAACCCAAAACATTCACACCAACTCACCGAAGAGCACCCCACCCAGACTCATCCCCCCCTACCCTTTCCCATGGCTAATCTACCCAACCTACACATCCCTGAACACTATAGGCAATTTAGCTTGGCTAATCCACCTAACATCTGAACAGTAGAATCATAGAATTTTATGGCACAGAAGGAGACCATTTGAACCATCATGTCTGTACTGGCTCCTGAAAAAGCAACCCAGCTAATCCCATTCTCCAGCCCTATCTCCGGACCTCTCTGAATCTATCATTTTCAAATATATATGAGCTCTTTTCTGCTTTTAAAGCTCATACTGAATCCACCTCTACCTCTCCCACGGAGCATATTCCAAATCCTAACAACTCGGAGTACAGAAATTTCTCCTCACCTCATTCCTAGCTCTCTTGCTGTCAGCCTTGAAGTTGTGACCCCTAGTTACTGACATGCCGGCTCGTGGAATTTTACCTTCTTTTACCCTGTTTATCCTTCTTACCCTGTTAAAAGCATTCATAATTTTGAACACTGAAGTAAGATCAAAGTTAATGTTCTCCAAGGCAATTAAGCCCAGTTTCTCTAATCTTTCCTTGTGTTTTAAACTCCCTCATTTGTATTACCATTGTAGTAAATTCATTTTGCACTGTTTCCAGCGCTTTAACATCCTTCCTGAAATAAGATGTCCAGAACTACGCACGATATTCCAAATGCAGTCTGGCGATGCAAAATCATGTCGAGTCATGGAGTCACACAGCACGGAAATAGACCCTTTGGTCCAACTCATCCATGCCAACCAGATATCCTAAATTAATCTTATTCCATTTGGCAGCATCTAGCTCATGTCCACCGAAACCCTTCCTATTCATGTCCACATCCAGATGCTTTTTTACATGTTGTAATTGTCCCGGCCTCCACCACTTCGTTTGGCAGCTGATTCCATACACATACCACTCTCTCTTCGTGAAAAGTTGCCCCTTAGGTCCCTTTTATATCTTTACTCTCTCATCTTAATGTAGTTCAAGATGGCAGAAAAGAACATGAAGGGACAAAAGGTTTAATTGAAATTGGACATAAGCAACAAACAAATGTCAGAAAATAGTGGTTAAAAGTATATTGAAGACAACAGAATGGGAAAACAGAAGGGAAAAAAGAAAAGGGAAATCCTATTGGACTCAACTAATGGCTTATTTCTGAAAATGTGTTCAGTCTGGATGATCTATGTATAGAATGAGGTTCCCCAATAATATGTGCACTATTCTTGACACACAGCCCTCTAATTTCCTGATGCATACACTTACAGGGAGGGTTGTACCATCCAGTGGATGGAATAGAGCTGATGAGAACTATCGTGGCTGGAAGAGGGTACAAAGATGGAGCACATTCTTATATTTGTACAAACCCTGGGTGAATAGTTATTTAATCCCCTCCAAACCATTTATTTCTCACCTTATACGAATGCCGTCTGGTCTCAGACAAGTCTAAAATGGGGAAAGATTCTCACATTCTGCCCTGTCTGTGCCTTTCATAATCCTATGCCTATCCCCAATGAGCCTCCTCTGCTCCCAGCAAAGCAAACATAGCCTATCAAATGTACCCTCATAACCTTTTCATCTCCATGCAACATTCTCGGATGTGAGATCAAGAAAGAAGTGGTGTTGAGTCTTTTGAAGAGCATTAAGGTGGCTAAGTCCTCAGGGCCCGATGTATCCACACCATGTTATTGAGAGAGGCACAATTGCTGTGACCTTGACCAAGATCATTTTAACCTCACAAGCCATTGGAAACGTCCTGGTTGACTGGAGAGTAGCTGATGTTGTTCCACTGTTCAAGAAGGGGAAGAGGGATAATCCAGGAAACTATAGACCAGTGAGTCTCACGTCGGTGGTTGGGAAGCTATTGGAGAAAATTCTTTGGGATAGGATCTAAATTCGGAACTAATAGGGACAGTCAACATGGCTTTGTGGAGGGCTGGTCATGTCTTACTAACTTGATGGAGTTTTTTAAGGCGGTGACAAAGGTGATCAATGAGGGTGGAGCCGTGGATGTTGTCTATGTGGATCCTAGTAAGACTTTCAGTAAGGTCCCCCATTGTAGGCTCATCCAGAAGATCAAGATGCACAGGATCCCTGGTGACTTGGCTGCCTGGATTCAGAATTGGCTTGCCCATAGCAGTAGTGGTGGGAAGATGATTTTCACACTCAAGGTCCGTGACTAGTGATGTTCCACAGGGATCTGCACTGGGACCTCTGCTGTTTGTGATATATTTAAAAGACTGAGATGAACATACAGTGAATGGGTTAGTAAGTTTGTAGACAATACAAAGATTGGTGGAGATGTGGATAGTGTAAATGATTGTCAAAGGACACGAAGAGATACAGATCAGTTGCAGTTATGGACAGAGAAATGGCGCATGGAGTTTAATCTGGGTAAGTGGGAGTTGCTGCAGTTTGGAAGATCAAGTGTTAAGGTAAAGTATACAGTTAATGGCAGGATTGTGAACAGCATTGATGTACAGAACGATCTTGGGGTTCAAGTCCATACTTCCCTGAAAGTGGCCATGCAAGTAAGTAGGGTGGTAAAGAAGGCATATGGCAAGCTTACCTTCAGTGGTCAGGGGGAATTGAGTGCAAGACTCAGGATGTCATGTTGCAGCTTTATAAGATGTTTGTTAGGCCACACTTAAGAGTATTGCATTCAATTCTGGTTGCCACATTACAGGAAGGATGTGGAGGCTTTAGACAGGGTGCAGAAGAAATTTACCAGGCTGGTTAGAGGTTAGAGGCCATGAGCTATAAAAACAGGCTAGAGAAACTCGAGTTGTTTTCTCTTGAGCAGCGGAGGCTGATTGGAGACTTAATCAAAGTCCATAAAACGATGAGATGCACAGACAGGGTTAACGATCAGAATCTTTTCCCAGAATTGAAATATCTATTACTAGGGATCATACATTTAAGGTGAGAGGGGGAAAAAGTTCAAAGGATATGTGAGGGGCACGTCTTTTACACAGAGAATGGTAGGAGTCTGGAATGTACTGCCAAGGGTGGTGGTGGAGGCAGATACAATAAGTGTGTTTAAGGGGCTTTTAGATAAGCACATGAATATGCAAGGAGAGGAGGGATATGGACCAAGTGCAGGCAGAAGGAATTTGTTTAATTTGGTGTCGTGTTTGACACAACAATGTTCCTATGCTGTACAGTTATATGTTCTCATGTCCTCTTACAAAATTTCTCCTCTCATCGTAATAATGTGCACCCTACTTTTAAAGTGCCTCACTCTAAGGAAAAGATCTTGCTCTTCGCCTTATCTGTCTATGCCCCTTATGGTTTTATAAACCTCGATAAAGTCACCCATCAATCTTCTATGCCCCAGTGAACAAAGTCCCACCATTTTCAGCCTATTTTTATAATTCAAACCCTCCATTCCCACCAATGTCCTGGTGAATCTTTTCTGAATACTCTCCAGTTTAAAGTATCCTTCTTGTAGCAGGGCAATCAGAACTGCCCACAGTACTCCAGACAAGGCCTCATCAATGTACAACCTCAACATGAAGGTCAGAGCAATGAGGGCAAGCATGATAAACGTATTCTTACCCACCCTGTCTATCTGGGATACAAATTTCCAAGAGTTATGCACCTGAACCTCTAGGTCTCTCTTTTTAAGAACATTATCCAGGGCCCTACCATTAATTGTATATGTCCTGCCCTTGTTCGTTTTAACCAAAATGCAATACCTCGCATTTATCCAAATCAAATTCCATCTGCCAATCCTCAGCCCATTCACCTAGTTGATCAAGATCTATTTGTGAACCTGGTTTGTTTGTGTCAAGGCTCAGTCTCACTCTCACTCTCAAAGGAAGCTCGTGTTTTTTGGGGGAATTTGACAGTTCAGAAAATCTTTGTGGAGAGATTTCAAAGCATTTAGTTGAGTTTCTGAAGGTACCGATCTCTCTGCTCTCCAGTTCATTCTTGGCTTGTCTGCACGAAGTAGATCAATGGTAGAGTCTTGTTGCTGCATTTGTATGTGGGATCTTGTTGTGCACCAGCTGCAGTGAGGTATGGGGAGTGATTTGAAGCTGTAATGAAATTTACAGAAGCCATTCATTCATTGAATTCATTCTCAATAGGACCAGATGCCTGCCTTAGTGCGTGTGCGCGCACACACACACACACACACACAGAGGTATCAGGGAGAAGGGTGTCTGGCAGAGTGCTCACCGGGCTGCCTGTGAAGATCCTGCTATGCTTGCCATTGTTGGCAATGTCTGGAATTAAGAGTTTAATAATGACCATGAATCCATTGTCGATTGTCAGGAAAAACCCATCTGGTTCACTAATGTCCTTTAAGGAAGGAAACTGCCACCTTTACCTGGTCTGGCCTACATGTGACTCCAGACCCACAGCAATATGGTTGACTCTTAACTGCCCTCTGGGCAATTTGGGATGGGCAATAATTGCTGCCTAGCCAGCGATGCCCTCATTCCATGAATGAATAAAAAAAAAAGTGTCCTTTCACATCAGAAACCTATCAACAGGGACCCCAGCTTCACACTAAGAACTGTAGTGTAGAAATTTCAATTTTTCACTTTATTTCTCTATTTTTGCACCAAATCTATTTTAGTACCCAAGATTTGTACCTAGGTACTTTTTACCTAAGATGATGCCACGTGCGGCGACATTGTACACATTTCACTCTACTCTTGTACTTTATACTTGAGTACACATGACAATAAACCTAATTCTAATTTTGCATCCAGTGAAACATTCCCTGTCAGGGCTGACACATGTAGAATGTTGCACGTGTCCTCACACTTTGTGAAAAAAAAATGTTTCCAGGCACAGTTCTGCCTATTGCACACTGCAGAGTGAGATGCAATTCCAAGAAGCACTGATAGCCACCCACCTGAAATACCAACACAGTTTTATTTCCGTGCACGTTTTCTCTTATTTCCATTCAACTGGATAACTGCAGCACAGCTTTCACACATCTTGTTAAAAATAAACACTCCACTGGATGCAGTGCTAATCCTTTAAAAGATAAGAAAAAAAAACAAAAAAAGAGGGAAGTGTCAAAATAAAGAAGATTCTTGCAGAGTTTGTGAGTGTGGTTCACACACTTTGTCGGGAGGGAGGCACTTGGAGAGGCTGTTAGCTTCAGGACTGTTCCTTTTCTGGGAAGAATCCACACATATTTCTTCTTGACATGTGCCAACATTAAGTGGATTCTCCTGTTCCATCAAAACAGTGGTGTAAGTAATTCAGACCATGATTACTATCTGTCTGAATTCTGACACAAATTGACTGGGAAGAATTGTCAGATGTTGTAGCATTTCACTGCATTACTTGATTGGTATTTAGAATCATAGAATCCCTACAGTGTGGAGACAGGCCATTTGGCCCAACAAGTCCACACCATCCCTCCCAGACCCATTCCCCTAATTTCCCATGTCTAACCCACCTAACCTAAACATCCCTGGGCACTATGTGCAATTTAGCATGGCCAATCCACCTAGCCTGCACAGTCTTTAGACTGTGGGAGGAAACCCACGCAGACACAGAAGGAAAGAATGTGCAAACTCCACACAGACAATCACCAGAGTCTGGAATCGAACCCGGGTCCCTGGCGCTGTGAGGCAGCAGTGCTAACCGCTGAGCCACCGTGCCACCCCAATAGAGTTGCTGTATTCTGTTGTTGTCTAATTAGTGTATTTTTTTTTATACACAGGGATTAAGATTTAACATTTGTGATTTGAACTTTTTTTTAAACTTTTAAATCTCACTAGGGGTAACTCCATTCTTCACACTATGTTCGACAACAAATCCTTGGATTTAATATTTGATATTTTTACCCCCCGTGGGTAGATGTATGAAGGGAAGTCATGCACATTAAACCACGTCTTGGAGCTATGGTATTAATGAAATGGTATAAATTTGATGGATGTGCACTCCTTTGTGAAAAGTGATGCTAGAAATTTAAGCACCAAATGTCCGTGCTACCTACTCACCCACCCACCTATCTACCCTAACTATCTAACTACCTATCTTCACGTTATTTCTTCAGTGAGACTCCAACTTACGTGGACATTGCGAGAGCTAAAAAAGTTGCTGATGCTGCTCTTCTGGGCCAGATGTTAAATAAAAATGTGTTGAAGCTGACATTTATAGAAGCACATGTGTTAAATATCTTCACTGAACTCACTTCCTTCAATGAGATTTGACTCAGTCATTGCTAATGGAGTCAAAAGAGTCATACAGCATGGAAACATACCCTTCAGTATAACTGGTCAACACTCACCATGTTCCCTAACTAAACTGGTCCCACATGTCTGTGCTTGGCCTACATCATTCCAAACCTTTCCTATCCATGGAGTTATCCGAATGTCTTTTAAATGTTGTAACTGTACCTGCATCCACTACTCCCTCTGGCAGTTGATTCCACACACAAACCACTGTCTGTGTAGAAAGTTGCCCCCTAATTCCTTTTTAAAACTTTATCCTCTCACATTAAAAATATGGACATTAATTTTTGAACTCCCCAATCCTAGGGAAAAGACCCTTGCTATTCACCTTATCTATACCCCTCATGATTTTATAAACCTCTATAAAGGTCACCCCTCCACCTCCTATGCTCCAGTAAAAGAAATCCCTCTGCCTATTCAGGAAGGCTGACGTTTCGGGCTAAAACCCTTTGTCTAGACCCGAAACATCAGCCTTCCTGCTCAGCCTGCTGTGTTCATCCAGGTCTACACCTTGTTATCTCAGATTCTCCAGCATCTGCAGTTCCTACTATCCCTCAGCCTATCCAGCCTGTTTTTATAACTCAAACCTTCCATTCCTGGCAACATCCTGGTAAATCCTCTCTTAATTTAATAATATCCTTCCAATAGCAGGACGACCAGAACTGCACACTGTACTCTTGAAGAGGCCTTGCCAATATCCTGTACAACCCCAACATGATGTCTCAACTCCTATACTCAAAATCTGAGCAATGAAGGCAAGTGTGCTAACATCACCATGTCTAACTGTGATGTAAATTTCAAAGAATTATGTACCTGACCCTTTAAGTCTCTCTGTTCTACAACTCTAGCCAGGGCCCCACCATTAATTGTATCAGTCCAGTTGTTTGTTTTACCAAAATGCAATACCTTGCAAAATAAAAATGCAACAAAATGCAATATAAACTCCGCTGGTCACTCCTCAGCCCATTGACCCATTTGATTAAGATCTCTTTGTAATCTTCTATCCCTCCCTGCGACAAGGGAGAGCTGTGGTCTAATTTCATACATTACAATTTCATAGCCATTCCATTATTTCAGGGATCAAGTCTTTCAGCCCACAAATCTATAAATTGTACCTTTCCAAGCAGAGTTTTATAATTAGGGTAATCAGAAATCTACCAGCCTCTACCTTAAACGTACACACAGAAATTGAGTAACCCCAGACTCCTGCCGGTGGAGAATTCTAAAGGATTATAATCCACTGAACAAAACAAAATAAACCCTCACCTCAGTCCTATGTCCCACTTATATTAAAATCCTGCCTGGTTCTAGTCTTCCCCAAGCAGCAAACATTAAACCTGTATCTACCCTTCATCATCCATCTGTCAAACCTCTCATAATACGGGCAAGATTTGCCTACTTTCTCTCCATAGGATATTGCCACCATCCCAGGGACAAGTCTGGTGAATCTTCATGGCCCTCTCCACATGGAAATAACATTGTTCTTGAGATAAGGGAATCCAAACTGCACACAGTACTGCAGGGGCGCTCTGACCAAAGTCCAATGCATTTGAAACAAGTCTTCACTACTCCTGTACTCAAATCCTCTTACAATAAAAGCTAACATTCCATTCACCTTCCTAAAAGCATATTCAGGCATTCAGCAGAAAATCAGAGATTCATGCAATAAATGGTGCAACTGTAATCATGGGTGACTTTAATGTACATACTGAATGGATAAAACAGAGTTATAGAGTATATCGTGTGTGTGTGTGTGTCTGTGTGTGTCTGTGTGTGTGTGTGTATATCTGTGATGGTTCTTTTGAACATTACCTTGAAGAACCAACCAGACAGCCCATTCTAGTTGGAATACTTTGCAATGAAAAATGATGAATTAACAATATTGTTATGTGTAAGTCCCTTGGGAAAGAGTGAACATAAATGTGACAGCATTCATCATTTAGGTGAACAGCCAAGAAGTTGAACTAGATATTAGGATCTTGAGACTAAATAAAGGGAGTTATGAACATAAGAAGCACAAATTTACAAGGATGGATTGTGGAGCTATACTAACATGGCTGCGTGTGGAAAGGTAATGGCTCATGTTTAAAGATAGTACTGATGTATTACAACAACTACTCATTCGTGTCTGACACAAATTAAGAAGGAATAAAGGTGGTTCGGCTATGGGTTACAAAAGAGGTCAGGGAGAATATAGATCCAAATAGGAGAATATAAAATTGCCAAAGCAAAGAAAACAGCAAGCCTAAGGATTGGGAGCATTTTACAAATTAGCAAAAGAGGAAAATAAATGCTCAGTTACAGTGAACATAGAAACTGACTGTAAAATCTTTGAGAAATCTGTGATAAGTTTATAAAGATAAATGAAGGTCCAGTGTGGTCAGAATCCAAGTGACATTATATTGGGGAACATAGAAATCTCAGAAGATTTGAACATATACTTTGCTTCTGTATTCCTAAAAGATAAAATAAGTAAGTGCCCAGAAATGCTAGAGAATCAAGGGTTGAGTGGGAAGTCAAAAGTGAATGGAATCAGTATTAGCAGAGAAATGGTGCTGGGGTAAATAATGGTGTTAAAAGTTGACAAACCACGAGGAGCTGATCATCCACATCGCAGATTAGTGAATGAAGTTACCCTGGAAACATTAGATACATTGACGATCATCTTCCAAAATTCTGTAGACTCTAAGGTATTTCCTACAGATTGCAACTCTCTTTCCTTTTACATAGAAATATACAGACTGTGTTTCTTAACATTAAACTTTCAGATTTAATTTTCTCTGTTTTTAATCACTGCTTGCGTGTTCCTGAAATATGTCCAATTCTCTGATCTACCTCTACACTTTGCCACTTTGTTCACCTTTGGTTTTGAATTGGATGCTGTCTCCTTGACTGCCTCTGACAACCACAGGTGGTTCCACTTTCTTGTTAAATTCTGCTTTTTGACCGGAATCATTTTATTTTGACTGTTAGTTTTGAACAACTGCTTCCAAACCTGCCACTGCTTATCCTGCCACTGATTTCCCCTTAGTCTTTTTTCTTAGACCCCTCGAGAGGGATATGGACCGCGTGCCAGCAGATGGGATTAATGTAGAATGGCGTCATGGTGGGCAAAGACCTGGTGGGCCGAAGAGCCTGTTCTTGTACTGTAGTGTTCCATGTTCTATGTATTACATTGTGAGAGATGGCATTTATACTGTGGGGCTCGCTGGTCTAATTTTAACACCGTGCTCACGTTGCTAATGATTTTGGCTTTCCCGTTTTGTCTTGTATTCTATGTTCAATCAGCTCTTGCCGTTTCTACATCACTTCAAACAGTCGAAGCCAGTGAGACAAGTCAGCAGGAGTCAAAGCAAACACAAAGGGAACAAAGATCATAGATCATAGAATCCCTACAATGTGGAAACAGGCCCTTTGGCCCAACAAGTCCACACTGAGCTTCAGAGCATCCCACCTAGACCCATCCCGCTGTAACCCACCTAATCTACACATTCCTGAACACTATGGGCAATTTAGCATGGCCAATCCACCCAGCCTGCACATCTTTGGACTGTGGGAGGAAACCGGAGCACCCGGAGGAAACCCACGCTGACACGGGGAGAACATGCAAACTCCACACAGACAGTTGCCCGAGAGTGGAATTGAACGCGGGTCTCTGGCGCTGTGAGGCAGCAGTGCTAACCACTGAGCCACCATGCTGCCCTAAAGACCGTCCAACTGATTTCACTGTCCTCAGAGAAACATGATTCTCGCCTCAGTTGCTCTTAGGATTAGTGAGTGGGAATCTCCTTTTCATTCATCGTTGAGTTCCGGAGGGACTGATGTTGTTATTTCAATGGAATGCAGAAAAGCACCAGTTTAATTGCACAGAGTCAGAGAGATCTGTTGGTTCCCTCACCACCTGCTGCAGAACTAGTCTAGCAGCTATGTCCTTTAGGACCTGACCAGCTCAATCTGTAGTACTGCTATTGAGCCACTCTTAGTGATGGACATTGAAATCCCCCACCCAGAGTACATTTCGTGCCCTTGCCATCCTCAGTAGTTCCTCTAAGTGTTGTTCAACATGGAGGAGTACCGATTTGTCAGCTGAGGGATGACAGTATGTGGTAATCAGCCGCAGGTTTTCTTGTCCATGTTTAACCTGAAACCAAGAGACCTCATCGGGTCCAGAGTCAATGTTGAGGACTCCTAGAGCAACTCCCTCCCAACTGTATACCACTGTGCTGTCACAATCATGACAATGCATCGACAATTACATTCTCTCGTCCTGCAATCTGTCTAATTTTCAAACTGAATGGCTGCAACAGAGTCTGGAATTTCTGCCCTTAAAATTCTCCAAATATTTTAAGGCGTTATGATCATGCTAGATCTCATACTTTCCAATCAGAGTCTGAGTCCGGCGATAGGTTTCAGGTGACCTTTATTTCCAGCACAGCTTCATTTCTCACAGCAATAAGGCACACAAAAAGCTTTAGAATATCTTAACATCTACAGTTTAAACTCAGAGTGCATAAGCACACCCTTTTGATTACTACTGGTCAGCAGCGTAAAGTTATCTCTCTGCAATTGGCTCTTTGTACAGCATTTTACACTGTTCAATTGTGTCTTAATGTATGTCCAATTAAGCTAATCATATCACTGAATGACAGAGAGATAGATAAGGAACGTGAGATAGTAGGAACTGCAGATCTCAGATAAGGAATGCAGTTCACCCCATGGTCCTTCATAATGTTTTCCCAGACTATCTTTTCTTCCCTCTTCAGGTTTTTCACAATGGATACGGTATTCAAGTAACATTTGCCAGCTGCACTGTCTTACCTGCCAATTAATTGGATACTTGCCTATCACTTCAGGAACCTTTAAATTCCTCAATACAGGAAATACAAAAGAATATTGATTTTTGATCAGTTAGAATTCGTTAGCTAACTAGTTGTGTCTTAAGACAGCAAGGTGTAGAGCTGGATGAACACAGCAGGCCAAGCAGCAGAGGAGCAGGAAAGCTGACGTTTCGGGTCTGGACCTTTCTTCAGAAATGGGGGAGGGGAAGGGGATTCTGAAATAAAGACAGAGAGAGGGGGAGGCGGATGGAAGATGGATAAGGGAGCAGATAGGTGGAGAGGAGACAGACAGGTCAAAGAGGTGGGGATGGAGCCAGTAAAGGTGAGTGTAAGTGGGGAGTTAGGGTGGGATAGGTCAGTCCAGGGAGGACGGACAGTCAAGAAGGTAGGATGAGGCTGATAGGTAGGAGGTGAGGGTGGGGCTTGAGGTGGGAGAAGTGGATAGGTGGGAGGAAGGACTTACAGGTTGGGGAGGCGGGGACGAGCTGGGCTGGTTTTGGGATGCGGTCGGGGGAGGGGAGATTTTGAAGCTTGTGAAGTCCACATTGATAACATTGGGCTGCAGGGTTTCCAAGAGAAATATGAGGTGCTGTTCCCGCAACCGTTGTGGCATCGTTGTGGTACTGGAGGAGGCCCAGGATGGACATGTCGTCCAAAGAGTGGGAGGGGAAATTGAAATGGTTCGCGACTGGGAGGTGCAGTCGTTTGTCGCGAACCAAGCATAGGTGTTCCACAAAGCGGTCTCCAAGCCTCCGCTTGGTTTCCCCGATGTAGAGGAGGCCACAAATCAGGAACAGCAGATACAGTGTACCACATTAGCAGATGTGCAGGTGAACATCTACTTGATATGGAAGGTCTTCTTGGGGCCTGGGATGAGGGGAGGTGTAGGGGCAGGTGTAGCACTTCCTGCGGTTGCAGGTAAAAGTGCTGGGGGTGGTGGGACTGGTGGGGAGTGTGGAGCGGACAAGGGAGTCACGGAGAGAGTGGTCCCTCCGGAAAGCAGAAAAGGGTGGGGAGGGAAAAACGTCTTTGGTACTGGGGTCAGATTGCAGATGGCGAAAGTGCCGGAGGATGAATCATTGGATCCGGAGGTTGGTGGGGTTGTACGTGAGGACGAGGGGGATTCTGTTTTGGTTGTTGTTGCAGGGAGGGGGTGTGAGGGATGAGTTGCGGGAAATGCGAGAAACATGGTCGATGGCGTTTTTGACCACTGTGGAGTAGAAGTTGCGGTCCTTGAGAAACGAGGACATCTGGGATGTCCGGGAGTGGAATGCCTCATCTCGGGAGCAGATGCAGCGGAGGCAAAGGAATTGGGAATAGGGGATGGCAATTTTCCAGGAAGGTGGGTGACAGTAGGTGTATTCTAGGTAGCTGTGGGAGTCGGTAGGCTTGAAATGGATATGGTTTCTAGGTGGTTGCCAGAGATGGAAACAGAGAGGTCCAGGAAGGAGAGAGAGGTATCGGAGATGGTCCAGGTGAATTTAAGGTTGGGGTGGAAAGCATTCGTGAAGTGGATGAACTGTTTAAGCTCCTCGTGGGAGCACGAGGCGGCGCTGATACAGTCATCGATGTAACGGACGAAGAGGCGGGGGAATAGGGCCAGTGTAGCTTTGAAAGAGGGATTGTTCCACGTATCCTACAGGGAGGCAGGCATAGCTTGGGCCCACGCGGGTACCCATGGCCACCCCCTTTGTCTGTTGGAAGTGGGAGGAGTTGAAGGAGAAGTTGTTAAGGGTGAGGACAAGTTCAGCTCAGCAGATGAGGGCGTCAGTGGAGGGGGACTGGTCGGGCCTGCGGGACAGGAAGAAGCAGAGGGCCTTTAAGCCATCTGCATGGGGAATGCAAGTGTATAGGGACTGGACGTCCATGGTAAAGACCATGGTAAAGTTGCGTCTTTATGTGTTTATTCAATCCACATTCCATTGTCTCCTAATCTCTGTATTCATTCGTCCCTGTAGTGATAAGAGGTTTGCTTTTACTGTCTGAAACTGGTTTGAATCTTTTCCTCTAATGCTTTTAATGATTTTTTTTTAATATATGTGAATCTATAACTACTTTGGAATCTATATCTATGATTATCTGAAGAATCTTAATTATAACCTACTCTTAATATTGTAACAGATTGATTAAGTAAGTCAAGAGAAACAACTAATTAGTGTGAAATGTTCTTATGCACATTCTGTAACCTTAATTATACAGAGCTACTATTGTCCTACTTGTGAAGACTACATTAAGCAAATATTTTCCCAAGCACTCTAACTACTGTCAGCCGTGTTCTGCTGCATTAGCCACAGGCAGCCGTGGGCCATTTTGTGCCACTCAGTCATAGGCAGCCCTAACAGATCTGTATATACTATTATCTCAGACACATTACTGGCAATATAAATGTTGAAATGCCAACACCAAACTCGAGGTCTTCTTCTCAATCATGGAATATTTCTGTTAATGGATTATTCAATTTTCTGGAAAATGCCCAATATATCTTTCTATCTTCTCATTGTCTTCTTGCAGGAGTCCAACACCGACACATACATTGCTCACATCGATAGCCACCTGGAAAGGCTTTGTGTAATTAAGTGTGGCTGACACTGGGACAGTAGTTAACACAGCTTTCAGGCTGTCAAATGCTTTCTGTCTGCCATCCACAGAAATTTTCTGCATTTCTTCGATAAGTCAGTCAGCGCAGCAACCACACAGCTAAAGTTCAGTACAAACCCTCATAGAAACCACTCAATCCCAGGAATAGTAGTACTTCCCTCTTCATTGATGGTATGGGAAACTCCCAGTAGCCTTTGGTTTTGCATCCGTGGGGCCATCTATTTGTCCAAGGCCCAGGAATGTGATTCGTGCTTTTGCAAACTCACTCTGAGTTAGCTATACATCAAGCCTGCCTCCTAATGTCAATCAAACAATTCTGATAGATGTTGCAAATGCTTCTTCCATGTGTGACTAAACATCAACTGGTTGTCAATGTACACTACATAACTGGGTAATCCAGAAATGACTTTACTGGTTAGGGTTTGAAATGTGGCAGGTGCATTTTTCACACCAAATGGCAGGATTTTAAATTGGTACAGTTCATTCGGTGACACGAAAGCTGAAATTTTCTTCACTCTTTCGGATAAAGATACCTGCTAGTATTCCCTGAGTAAGTGCAACTTTGAAATACAAGTTGCTTGTCCCACATTCTCAATACAGTCTTCCAAATGTGGAATAGGATATGAATCAGTGATCTCCAGTCACTGCAACTCACTTCGATTAGGTTGACTTTGGGCATGTGTTCAATCTCTTTTTGCACCTGTGCCATCTTTAGAGTGTTAAGTCTATAAGGAAATTGCTTAGTTGGAACTGCATTTCCTGTATCTACATCATGTGTAATTAGATTAGTACTTCCCAGCTTATTTCCACATTTCTCCCCATGTGATTACAATAACTCTTTCAGGTCATTTTGATTTTCCTTTGGAAGGTAAATTCATCCCAATTTTGAGAACTTCCTCATGGTCCAACTCAGAATCATCTAAACTTGGTTCTTCAGTCTCTGTTGTAACTAGTAACACATTTGCCTCTTGTTTTCATTTCTTATTTAAAATACCTTTCGAGCATGACACACTCTGAGGCTTATTTCTATCTGGCTTTCTTATTAAATAATTCCCCTCACTCAATTTCCTTTTGATTTGATAAGGCCCACTAAACTTTGCCTTTAAAAAGGGTTACCTACCACTGGAAGAAGCATTAACACTTTAGCAATATTGAGAATGTTTGATTTCTTGTCTGCTTCCAGTTTCATCACATGCTGTGCTACTTTCAAATGTTGTCTAGCCAGCTCCCCACTCTATTTAATCTTTTCCTAAAATTTGACACATCGTCCAAATGTGTGGTCTCTGAACTCTGACTCACCAATTTCTCCTTAATTAATTTCAGTGGTCCTGTCGCCTCATGCCCAAAAACTAATTCAAATGGACTAATTACAAAATGGACAAATGCAATTCCTTTATCTCAATCATCTCGATAGTCTCGACCATATGCCCTCAACATGGTCTTTAAAGTTTGATGCCACCATTCTAATGCTCCCTGCAATTCTGGATGTTACATAGTGGATTTTAATTATTTTATTCCTAAGCTATCCATAACTTCTTGAATAATGTTGATATAAAATTTGATCTTTGATCTGATTGTATTTCTGTGGGTAGTCTGTATCTGGCAAAAAAAATCTTCGACAATCCTTTTAGCCATGATAATGCAATTTGGTATAGCCCTTGGAAATCTAGTAGACGCATCAATTATGGTCAGCAAATACTGATTCCCACTTTTTGTTTTACACAATCAATTAAGACCCTTGTGAAAGTTTCCTCAAATGCAGGAATGGGTATTAAATGGTGCTGGTTTTAGCACTGTTCGTGGTTTTCCAATTACCTGACATGTATAACATGTCTGGCAAAATTCAACCACGTCCTTATGCAGTCCAGGACAATAAAAATGTTTTTTTTAATTATTTTGGCTTGCACTTTCCTCAATCCCAAATGACCTCCGACTAGTGATTCATGTGCTACCCGCAACATCTCCCTTCTATATCACATTGGTAATACAACTTGATACTTCTGCCCACTTTTCATCCCCCTGAATATGTGATGGTCTGCATTTCCTCATCAAGATGTCATTTTTCAGATTGTAACATTCTGGGATACACTCAAATTCTTCTTTGGTGTACGCTTTTTGATACAGCTACATTAGATTCTCATCTTTCTATTGTAATTCAGTTAATTTCTCTGAACTAAACATATCCACTTATTCCTCCACCTGTTCTTGTCTTCTTCAACCATTTGATCAAACTCAGTCTCTGATAGTTGAACTTAAACTTCCTTGTCCTTTTCGATTTCTCCTCCTGCTTCAATCTGTGGTTTTGTGACTTTGTTACCACACAGTCCAGAAAAGTCCCAGGATATACATCCTATAACACCTCAGTTACCTAATTTTCCACCTGCTTTGCAGCCACAGAAGGCAGCACTCCCACCTGTGATCCAGCTATATCATTACCAAGGATAAACTGTACTCCTGGAACCAAGAATTTCTCTATTACTCGTACTACCACTTCTCCATTTTTCACCGGATACTCCAACCTCACTTTATATAATGGAATACTGCTCTTCTCACTATGAATTCCACATTACCACCTTTTCTGGCAATACTCCTTCTGAATTACATTTCTCCTTATATTTTACCGAAGACTGACATGCTCCTGTATCTTTTAAAATTTTTAACTTCTTCACCTCTAACCCTCTTGGCATTCATGAGTAAACCTTACCCACACGAGTAAATTCTTTAGAGAGATCTGGCACTTTCTTCTCAACCAACATTCTGACCAGGTTGTACATTCTTTTGCAGCTTATTAGCTTCCACTGTACTTTTCTTCACCACTTCAACAAAATTCACTGGCCTTACCCTGTTTTCCCACATCAGTCTTCCCAGGTCTTTTTCTAAACTACTAGCACTGTGACTTCATGTGGCCTACTTTATTGCAGTGAAAACACCTGAACTTCCTTTTCTCCTTCTCTTTTCCCTCATGGGTTTCCTTTATACTCTGTGATAAAATAACTTTACTATTTTTAATGAGATCTCATTTTCCCTTCACACTTGATAAATCCTTTCCCAATTTCTATCCCTCACAGATTGAAACTGATGTCGGAAGCCAAATACTGATTTAAGAACCAACTCCTAATCATCTGCCACTTCCGCTGCTAATCTCACAGTTTTAACTCTCTGCTCTTTCATGCGAGTTCACACGACTTCAGGAAGTGAATATTTGAACTCCTCCAAAATAATCATCTCTTTAACAGTGTCATATGTTTGATCTATTTTCCTCTATTTGATCTATTTCCTTATCCTCCTTTCAAAATTACTTTGTTTGATCCTATCAAACTCTATGTACGTATGGACCAGGTTCCCTCCTTAGATTCATGAAACGTTGTGTGTAGGCTACTGGTACGAGCTCATATGCACTTAAGATGACACTCTTTACTGCCTCATAGTGCCCAGCTACCTCCTCTGATAGTGATGCAAATACCTCACTAGATTCTCCACCCGTAGTGCAATCAACAGAAGTATAGAATTGGACCCCATATACAAACCCCTACAGATCAAAACCGGAAATGACAGTACTCACCATAACGGACCAAACAGTAGAAATTCCAAGCGGAGTAGAATAACATCGCTTCTTCGGTGGCACCACTGATGATGTCACCTAGCATGGTGACGAAACGTCTGAATGAGAACAAGCCCAGCTCAGCAAGCAAGTCAACAATCTCATCCACAACCGGAGCTACAGATCTTTGCCAAAACTTTGAACACCTACGGGTGTAACACGCAAAAAATTGCCCGACAATGGGAAACCTTCACCAACCGACTGAGCTCTACCCGTGAAAAATTTCACTTTCTCCACGAATGCCTCAGGAACCAGGTACTGCCCCGCAGCATGAAGTACAAACCTCCATTCAACAACCCACAGGCATACAAAATAGCTGTACAGAACGGATGCAGAATGTTACGAGCAATGATTAATGGTGCTCATAACCGACTCCACAGGTACGAACTTTCACAGTATCTAAACACTACGGACCAGCAATGGACTACAACCCTAGAACAGGCCATCACCATCAAATAACACAAAACCAAAACTAAGAGGAGACACGAACTACAGGAGTAACTCACCAAACTGATCCAGCACAAAGACAAGGACAACAACAAACCAGACACATGGATAAGGAACCTATCCAGCAGACAACACACAGAAACTGAGAAAGCTGTCCTATTATGTAGACTGAACTATACGCATAAAGATGCAAACAGAACAGACTTCATGGCCGCCCTGGAAACTACGTTAAAAGACAACAGACTCCCAGACAAAACACAACAAGCCATCCGACAAACTATAATCCCCATACTACACAGAAGGAACAACGGGGACAACCTGAACACGGAGAGAAAAGCACTAGATAAACTCAAGAAAGACAAGAACATCATAATCCTACCAGCAGAGAAAGGGCGCATGACTGTCATTATGAACAAACCAGACTAGGTTAAGAAAGGTGTAGAGCTGACCAGGCAGCATCAGAGGAGCAGGAAAGCTGAAATTTTCTGAAGGGTCCAGACCTGAAACGTCAGCTTTCCTGCTCCTCTGATGCTGCCTGGCCTGCTGTGTTCATCCAGCCCTACACATTGTTATCTCAGATTCTCCAGCATCGGCAGTTCCTACTATCTCTAGGTTAAGAAAGCACAGGCATTGCTTGCAGATACAATCACTTACCAACAGGTGGCCATAGACCCAACACCGCAGCTAGGTAACAGGATCACCCAGGCACTGAACAGACTAAAGGATGCAGGACAGATAATCAAGATGGACTACATGAAACCAGAAGGCACGAACACCCCCCGCTTCTATGGGCTTTCTGAAGTACATAAACCAGACATCCCCCTCAGACCCATTGTTTTAGGTCCTTGGCAAGTTTGTGCGAAAGTGTGCCTGTTAGGGAAACAGAGACTGAAGCACCTAGTCAACGAATCACCCCATTCCATCCACTCAACCCAAGATTTCCTCGATACCCTCAAGAACGTAAAACTCAGCGACGATGAGATTATGGTATCCTTTGACGCCTCAGCTTTATTCACATCAATCGACATCCCACTAGCCAAAGAAATACTGGCCACATAACTAGAGGAAGCAGCAATGCATACCAGCAGCTCAATCAGCAATGACAACATATTTAAACTACTTCACCTCTGCCTCACCACACAGTTCGTCTTTAATGGTCAAGTATACAAACAGACCAATGGCACACCCATGGGGTCACCCATCTCAGGACTCATTGCGGAGGCAGTCATGCAAAGACTAGAACACACCACCCTCCCCCACATTCAACCTAAACTGTGGATCTGGTATGTAGATGACACATTTGTCATTATTAAATGCAACATTTAGAAGAGACCTGACTAAACAGACAACAACAGGAGGACAAGGTACACCATAACACACTGGCCACTCTGCCCTACATCAAGAACATATCAGAACTGACAACAAGACTTCTAAGACCACTCAGAAATAGTAAGAACTGCTGATGCTAGAGTCAGAGATAACACAGTGTGGAGCTAGAGGAATACAGCAGGGCCAGGCAGCATCAGAGGAGCAGGAAAGTTGACGTTTCCGGTCAGGACCCTTGAAGGCCCACAGCCACTCTACGACAAACACTCACAAGAATTAAAGACCCCATTCCCACAACATGCAGAACCAACATGGTTTACAAAATACCATGCAACGACTGCCACAAAACAGGAAGGGAACTAGCCATCAGAATACATGAACATCAGCTAGCAGCAAAACGGGACAACAAACTCTCCTTAATATCGGTACTCTCAGACAATGAAGACCATATATTTAACTGGGACAAGGTAACCATAGTAGCCCTAGCCAAATATAGATATGCACGGGAATTCCTAGAGGCATGGTTCTCCATCCATAATGCAATCAATAAACACAGAATTGGACTCCATATAAAAACCCATACAGATCAAAACCGGAAATGATTACTCACCATAACAGACCAAACAGTATAAATTTCAAGCAGAGTAGAATAACACCGCTTCATTGGAGGCTCCACCTAGCATGGTGACGAAACGTCTGAATGAGAACAAACCAGCTTGGACAGCAAGTCAACAAACACCTCACTAGCTCTACCTAGCAAGATCAACAATACCCACATGGTCACCAGCCATTTCATTTGCTTAGCCATTTGCTCAAACGTAGTGAAAAAGGTTTCTACATCCTTCTCATCAAACTTAGGCAATGCTTGGCCTTATTTAAACAGATCCCCACTAGGCCTTTGGTTACGATGGAATTGCTCTCCATCACTGTCCTCATCACTACTCCTCCTTTTCATCTCTACCTCCACCATGTTAAATTGACTTTGAGTTCCCAGTTTCATGCTCTGAAGATCAAAAACTCACTCTTTCTCCCTTTCTCACCTTCTTCATTCTCTTTCTCCCTTTCTTCTGCTAGGTCCTTTCTCTCCTTTTCTTTTATCTGTTGTTAATTGTAATTCAAACTGTTTCATTTCCTTTTCATGTTGAAGCTGCTTCATTTTTCAATTGAATATGAGCCATTTCCAAAGATTCTGATGGCATTCCTGACGAATGTAAAAACTATGCAATTGCCACAACTTTCCTTCCTCTCACAAACAGGCAACCCCAACTCCAGCTTGTTTGCCAAAAGCCTTGCCTTCCTCATTTTCTGTAAAATTCATGAAGTGACTTCTTCCACCCCCAGGAAACTCCGAGTGACTGAAAGAGCCATTCTTACACAAGCCATACCCTATTTAAACCAAACTGAATTCAACTGAAAAAAAGACATTAACATTTACCACTTGCTGCCTTTAAGTCCAATAATCCTAAACCCGGCCTGGAATTAGAGATTTTGATTGCGACAAGAGCCTCCAGTTTGTTATGAACCAGACCAAACCCCCTCAAAATATATTAAGAAGGTAGCCTAGACCTTAACTTTTTCTTATTTTAAATGTAAATGTAAGGTTTTGTATGCTAGATGCAATTCAATTGCTCAAACTACTCAATATGAAGCACAACACAATTTATTCATACACTCTAGTTAAAATATGCCAAAAGAACAAAATAAAAGAATTGGCTTAGCTGTAACTCTTTTGGAAAATTTAACAGGATAATAGATTAGCTAGCCATTAAACAGTAACTGTTTCAATATAGTAACATCCCATAAACACACACTTGGCAAAGGCAAAGGCAAAGGCAAAGGCAATAAAATAGTTTGACTCAAATGCAGTTCTAGCAGCCCAGGAGGAAATTCTTTTACACCTCCATTATAGTTTAATATCCAATACTCTGTAATTAGGTCTGCCAGTCAGAGATTCCCTCATTAGTGGAAACATCTTACCATCTACTCTGTCAAGCTTCCTGATAATCTTGTATGTTTCAACTCAATCGCCCTCATTCTTCCAAGTTCTAATAAATAAAAGCTGAACCATTTTAACTATTCTTGGTCAGTCAACCCCTTCAACCCAGGAATCAGTTCAGCAATCTCTTTTGGATTGCATTCAATGGTAGCATATCTTTTCTTGTATACAGGGACCAAAACTGTAAATAGTATACCAGGAGCAGCTTCATCAACACCTTGTTTGGTTGTAAAAAGATCTCCCTATCTTCACACTCCAACACTTAGCAATTAAGGCCATTTCTTTTTCCTCATAATTTGCTGCACCAAATATTAAAAGCTGTCAGCTTGGGGACTCATGGGATAACAATGGAGGTACCATTTCTTGGGAGGAATTCGTCTTGCAGCCAAAATTCCCTGGCAGTTCTTTGAATCACTAACCTTTTGGTTAACAGCCAAACAGGATCACTACTTGTCCTGCCCAAGCTCATCACTGAACATTTATCTGGAGTGAATTCCATTTGACACTAATCAGCCAGCTGACCAGCCTGCCTATGTGCTGACTATATGCCCCTATAATCTAAGGCTATCCTCCTCACTACTTGCCATCCCAGCACTTTTGCATCATCTGCGAACTGACTGATCACCCTCGTACATTCAAGTCTAAATCATTTATATAAGCCACAAACAGCAAGGACCCCAAAACTGACCACTGTGACAACCCACTGGATACAGGTGTCCAGTCAGATAAACACGCCTCAACCATCTTCCAGCTACTCGACCAATTTGCCTATTTCAATGCTCCCATGGGTTCTTAACTTTGCCATCAGTCTCCTGTGTGGGACATTATCAAAATCCTTGCTGAAGTCCAAGTAGACTTCATCAAAAGCATTTCCCTTATCTATGCACATGGACACATCATAAAAAAAAAATTGATTCAACTTGGTCAGACATGGCCTCTCCTTAATTCCTGCACCTGCAATTGCAAATTAATTCTGTCCCTAAGAACTGAGGTTAGACTGACTGACCTGCAGTTTCTTGGTTCATCTTTATTCACTTCTTGATTAACAGTATGACTTTGACTGTCCTCCAGTCCTCTGGCACCTCTCCTGTGGCCAGGGGGGAATTGAACATTTTTGCAAGTGCCCATTGTATTTCGTCCCTTGCCTTACTCAACAACCTGGGATGTATTTGATGCGGCCCTGGACATTTATCCATTTTTAAGTCTGCTAGATTACTCAGAACATCCTCTCTGTCTCTGCTAATTTCTACGATTCTATCACAGACTCTTTCTGATTTCTTTGCCTACATCATCTCGCTCTCTCTCTGGTGAATGCCAACACGAATTATTCACTTAGAACTCTACCTACATTCTCTAGCTCCACACATTAAATTGCCACTATAGTTTTTAATGGGCCTTACTCTTCTCTCGTTATTTTTTTCTTTCTTTATTCATTCACGAGAGGAAGGCATAGCTGGCTAGGCAGCATTTACTGCACATCCCTAATTGCCAAAGCACAGTTAAAAGTCAATCACATTGCTGTGGGTCTGGAGTCACATGCAGGCCAGACAAGGTAAGGATGGCAGTTTCCTTCCCTAAAAGACATTAGTGAACCAGATGGGTTTTTCCGACAATCGACAATGGATTCATGGTCATCATTAGATTGTTAATTCCAGATATTTATTGAATTCAAATTCCACCATCTTCCCAGGACTGTAAGAAACTACAGAAGGTGGTGTGCACAGCCCAGACCATCACGGAAGCCAACCTTCCATCCATGGACTCCATTTACACAGCTCACTGCCACGGAAAGGTGGCCAACATCAAAGACCCATTGCACTCTGGTAATGACCTCCCAACCTCTTCCGTCAAGCAGAAGATACAGAAGCCTGAATACACGCACGAGCAGTTTCAGGAACAGTTTCTTTCCGGCTGCTATCAGACTGTTGAACTGATAACCTCAAATAACGTAACCTGCAATGTAACCTGTATGTCTCTAAGTATTTTTGATCCGTACATCCGTTGCTTACTGTGATCAGCCAGTTCCACTCATAAACAAAGCTTTTCGCTGTATTTTGGTACACGTGATAATAAAATCAATCACAATGCTTGAGTGTACTATAAGCCAACTTATATCCTTATATCCATTTTCTGAAGAAGGGTCTAGGCCCGAACCGTCAGCCTTTCTGCTCGGCCTGCTGTGTTCATCCAGCTCTACACCTTGTTATCTCTTATATCCATATGGCTTCATTTAATGAGCTTTCTAAGATGTCATCACACCTGACTGCTGCAATAGATTCCTTGAACAGAATTGTGACGCCTCATCCTTTTTGCCTCCTCCCAGTCTTGCATGTAGACCCTGCATCCCGGAATATTGAGCTGCCAGTTCTGCCCCTCACAACCATATCTCAGTGACAGCAATGACATTACACCCTCATGCTTTTTATTTATGCCCTCAACTAATCTGTCTTTTTCGTCAGACTCTTAGCATTAACATAAATGCCACCCAACCTTGTCTAATTCACATGTGCCTCTATCTTCCTGACCCCTTTCTTGTTTCTTCTGATTTTGGCTGTTCATCTTACCTTTTTGAACATTCTCTCCAGATCCCAACCCCTGCTAAGTTAATTCACATGCTCCTCAACAGCACTAGTAAACCTCCCTGCAAGAATGGTCATTCCATTCCAGTTCAGGTGTAAGTTTTCTGCCTCCATCTCTAAAAACTGCCACAATGTTGCAGAAATCTAAATCCCATTCTTCATCCACCATCTCTCCAATCATGCATTCACCTGGATGAACGTTCCATTTCTATTCTCACATGCACATGGCTCTCCAGAGATTACTATCTCTGGGGTCCTAATTTTTAATCTACTTCCTCACTCCCTACATTCTGCTTTCAAGACCTCATCACTTTTCCTACTTGGCTTGTCAGGCCAAATGTGTACCATGATCGCCATCTCTTTGAACTCCCTCTTCAGAATGTCCTGCAGCAGTTCAAACCCTTGACCCTGGCTTCAAGAAGACAACATACCATACTGGAGTCTCTTTTGCAGCCACAGAAAAGTCTGCCTGTTCCCCTTACAATTAAATCTCCTACCACCATAGCCCAGCCGTTATTTCTTCTTCCTCTTGTGCAGACCAATTTATAGTGCTATGAAGTTGACTGTTACTGCTTTCCCATGCACAGTTAACTTGTCAACAATATCCAAAGGGCATACCAGAAAGGGGTTTGGCCACAAGGGTGTCCTGCACTACTTGCCTTCCATTATTCTGCCCTGTCCTTTCTGCCTGTTCAATCTGCACCTGTGATACCTCAAATATCCACAGCTCGTTCAGCATCGCAGATATTCCACAGTGAATTCACATGCATCTCCAGTTCTGAAAGGTGGTTTGTGTTCACCAAGGACAACTGAAACTTCCCATGATTTACCACACAGCACAGGAGGAGCACATCATCGGTGCAAGCTCTGCTGCCCACGTTTCTTCTAAGTTACTGTCATTTCTGACAATTATAATCATTATGCTTATTTATGTTAATAGAATACTATTAACTTACATTCCTTGTGCTAACTGTAATTCCCTTACCCTGCTTTGCTTACTATACTACCTTTCATATTGGCCCTGACTTTCACTTATTTCTCAGTTTTTCTCAGTTAAACGCTTCTTCCACAAAAAGTACTTTACTTTTCAAAAAAAAAACACCAACTGTTAAACATACTACTTTCATGAGATGTCACTATTTGATTTGTTTCCCCCAGTCACCAGTCCACTGAAAATGCAGCTTTAAACTAGGAATCCCTTCTGTCTGCTTAGTTAAGCTGAAGAACCTCGCTGTAGAAACAATAAACCCTGAACCCTACAATCCATTAACAAAACAATAATCACTTCTTCCCCTGTGAACAGAATTCCATTGGTGCACTAAATCTCCAGCAACAGACCCTTAAACTTAAACTTGTTGGAGATGAGGATGGAGGAGGTAGGAGAGATGGAGAGGTCTTCAAAAGAAAGTAATCTGCCTCACAGATACAATAAAGGCTTGATGCACCATATTTTTAACAAAATCTGATTTATGATTTTTCCCCCCAAAACAGATAACCAAAGTTATGATGTGTACAAACATCCCAGAAAACATGGTTTGGAAATGGATGCCAATAACATCGATAGCCAACACCTACAGTTACTTGGGAGCTGATTCGAATTTAACAGTCCTGATGAATCAGAAAACCCTTTCACACACTGTAGAGATTGACAGTCTCTTAAGTGTGAATACATTGTTATACAACACATTGGGATAATTTCCAGAAAGTATGCTATAGACACTCAACTGTATTAACATTTGTAGATACAATATCAGCACCTTTAATAGAGCAGGGTTTAGTAACATCAGCACAAGCAGCCCAGTGACCATGGTTCATTCCTTGGCGTGAGTAAGCACAGAATCCTTCAACTGTCGTTCTTTGTGAACTTGCTGGTGTGTTACTAGGATGCATGACCAACTGAATCACCTTCCACACACAAAGTAAGTGAACAGTTTGTCCCCAGTGTGAATTCCCTGATGTGTCAATAGCTTGGATGACAATGTGGATCCATTCCCACAGATACAGCAATTGAATGGTTTATCTGCAGTGCGAGGTCGCTAGTGTATTAGTAGGTGGTTTCACCCAGCAGTTTCTCCCCATTCTTTTAAGCTGGCTTCTGTGGGCAACATCCTGACCATCTAAATCATTTCTCCCTGCGTGAAGAGAAACATTTCAATCTCGTTGCTCAATTACTACTTCAAGTTTTCTGCTTTGCAGACGACAATCCTGGCTTTCCCAGCCTCTCCACTGAATTGAAAGCCCTTATCCCTGATACTGCTTTGGGAAATTCTCCCCGCATCCTCTCCAAGGTTTTGGCATCTTCTCAAACTCTGGTTGCACAGAATTGAACACAAAATTTCACATCAGGATCAGTCAGGGATTTGTAATAATCCAGTAGAACTTCATATTTTAGTACATCCTGTATCCATTAATAAAGCCAAGGATCTGTTAGATTTTTCAAACAGCTTGATGAACTTGTCTGTTCATATACTCCCATATAATTGTGTTCCTGCATGTCATTTGAAATACGTACTATTTAGTTTACTCTCCCTCTCCTCATTCAGCCTTCCAAAATCCATCATAGACGGTGAACCATTTTAGGATATGGTGAGGGCGAGAAATATGCCAAAAGAACACAAAAATTTCCTTTCTGTTATAGACCAGGTCAGAAGTTGTAGATTTTGGTCCGAAGGTAACATTGGGATTAATATTCAAAATTACCTATTTTACTACAGAATCAAATTCAGCTGAAGTCAGTGAATAGAAAGATAAGATCCCATACACCAGTTCTTCAAAGTGCACTGCAGGACCGCAGCTCAATCTACTCAACTCTCACTTCATAACACCACAACAATTCCACATACTGTCCAAAGGGGAGTTCTCCTGGTGCAGAGGACACAAACTTTGTGCTTTAACCAACACCATCAAAAAAAAACTGGCTTTTTCAGTCCCCCCATTGGATTATTGCTGGTCAAGTCTTGCTGTGATCAAACTAGTGTCATCACAGTAATAGTTTTTATTGCATTAAATGCATTATGAAAATACAATGTCCCATAATGATGTAGGGTAGTTTCAAGACGAAACATTGAATACCAAGTCTGAGAGGGAGACTGAAATAACTGCACAGTGGCTGGTACACCAAGTCATCCTTGACTGGGTGAATCCCAGCGTGAACTTGCTGACATACAATGAGCTTAGATGATCACCACACTGACAGCACCTAAATGGTAAGTAAACACATTCATAGACCATCAGTTGTCAAGAACTTTTACAGCCCTTCCCACGGTTTGAACGTTTGAAAGATCTCTTACAAGAGTGGTCTCTTTTGTGTGACTGCAGGTAGGATGACCTGGTGAATCTCTTCCCACACTGAGCCAATGAATGGTTTCTCCCCAGTGTGAAAGTGCTGGTGGACAGTGAGGTCAGGCATTCATCTGAACCCAGCCTCGCAGTGAGACCATCCAAACAGTCTCTAATCAGTGTAAAAGCATTGTTACGGCATCAGTTCTCTAGAACTTTGAAAGTATTTCCCACAACCTGAAAATTTCAAAGGTCTCTCTTCACAGTGAACACGCTGATGTGTCAACAGGTTACATGAGTGTCCAAATCCCTTCCCATTCTCAGCAGGTGAACAATCTCTCCCATTCTGAATTCGCAGGTGCTGATCGCTAAAACCCAATCCCACATTGACGGCATCTGATAGTCATACTAATGACACACTATCTTAATAAGACATATTCTCTTCAGAACTTTTAAAGCACTTCCCACAATATAAACATTTGGGAGTCTCTGCAATATGAACTCGCTGCTATGCCAGCAGAGTAGTTGAGCAACTAGGTGAATGGCACTCCCCAGTGTGAACTTGCTGGTGCGTGAGCAGGTAGGATGTCCTGGTGAATCTCTTCCCACATTCAGGACAGGTGAACGGTAAACTCACCAGTGTGACAGCAGATTTGTTGAGCAAGTATATTTCTTTCCACATTTGGAACAAATGAACAGCCTCTTCCTGGTGTGACTGTGCCAGTGAATTTCCAGCTATGATGAACATTTGAATCCCTTCCCAAAATTCCCATATTCCCACTGTTTCCCAGTGTGAACGCTGATGTTTGCTTCCATGATCAAAGTCTGATGACATTCCTTTCCTGATGAATTGAGCATCACTAAGGCTCAGTGGTTAGCGCTGCTGCCTCATAGCGCCAGGGACCCAGGTTTGATTCCAGCCTCGGGCAACTGTCTGCGTGGAGTTTGCACATTCTCCCTGTGCCTGCGTGGGTTTCCTCTGGGTGCTCCGGTTTCTTCCCACAGTCCAAAGATGTGCAGGCTAGGTGGCTTGGCCATGCTAAATTGCCCTTAGTGTTCGGGGATAGACAAGATTAGGTGGGTTATAGGGGTGGGTCTGGGTGGGATGCTCTGAGGGTCGGTGTGGGCTTGTTGGGCCGAACAGCCTGTTTCCACACTGTAGGGATTCTACAATATGATTCTACGACTGTCAAAATCTGAAGTGACATGCAGTACGAGTTCCTAAACTTCAAATACTTCTTGTAAAATTAACTTAAAGTAGAAGCAAGAAAATGTGACCGACCACTCAAAAACAAAGGCAGGAGATGAAAATAAATCTGGTAATTTGTGGGGCTGGCAAGAGAACAGTGTTAGTATGAAAGCTGCTGAATTGTATTCAAAATAAAAAATTGATTCAGTCTTGTTCTTCAGAGAAGGGAATCTTCCACCTGGTCTGAACCGAAATAAGGCTCTGTTCTCTATGGGAGGAAGACGGAGCAGTGGAAAAGAGACAGGCTTCATCTCTTTGCAATTGGACCAGAATATTGACAGAATATTCCAAACTCACCAACCAAAAAGAGAAGCTGGTGCATGGGAAAATCATTTCCAGGAGTCACAGCAGCAGGTTCAGGCTGGAGAGGAATGATTTTCCCTGCTCCGTGGGTCAGAAGGCATTTAATCTATCGTTCAACCTGCTAAGAAACCAGTGAAACATAGCAACATAGAAGACAGGAGCAGGAGTAGGCCATTCAACACAGTGAGATTACAAGTTGCTGCAGGAGTTGAATTTTGCTGTTAATCGAATTCAAGACTGAACCATGAACAGAAGTTGCTGGAAAAGCTTAGCAGGTCTGGCAGCATCTGTAAAGAAAAGAAAAATCAGCGTTAACGTTTCGGGTCCAGTGACCCTCCCTCAGGACCAGTTCGATGATGATCATGAAACCATTGCCGATTGTCGAACCAATTCTGAGGAAGGGTCACTGGACCCGAAACGTTAACGCTGATTTTTTTCTTCACAGACGCTGCCAGACCTGCTGAGCTTTTCCAGCAACTTCTGTTTTTGTTCCTGACTTACAGCATCCATAGTTCTTTTGGTTTTTATTCAGGACTGAACCACGTTGGGTTTGATTTTAGCCTATAACTGGGATTGGATTGAGTATTTTGACAATCAGCTTTCTGCACTTTATAACCGATCCTGCAAGTGAAGTATCTTTCTTCAGGTTGTCCTCACATTTTTGAAAGATGAAAATAAAAATGATTCATTTGTATTTCATGCATTTTAAATTACTAGCTCACTGCTCACAATGGGAACAGCAAACACGGTTTGGTGAATAATACCACAAAACAATATTGATTCAGTCTGCAAGCAGGACCCTAAATTTGTGATCATTTGTCATTTTAATTTTCAACCCAGCCCCACTCCGTACTCAGACTCCTGCACTGCTCCAATTAAGTGCAATGGAACTTCAAGGACCAAGAACAGCTCATCTTTCAGTTTGGCACTTTCTAACCTTCCAAATTCAACATGAGGTTCAGCAATTTCTGCACCATGAAAGAGTTGTCAGGATCTGGAACACCTGCCTTGAAAAGGTGCTGTAACCTATGCAATGTTTAGACTGTGCCTGCTCATCCTTGATTTCCCAAGAGTGGAAATTGTTCTGTCTAGCTGCCCTATCAGTTAGCAATCACTTTCACAAAACTTTGAACAAAATCACACCTTAGTCTTCAAATTCTAACAAAGACCTCCCTCATATTAAGGTGATGCTTAGAGATAGGAACAAGTAATAGTAGGGAGCTGATGCCTTAATGGTATTTTGCTGGACATTTAATCCAGAGACCCAGGTAATGTTCTGGGTACCTGGGTTCAAATTCCACCAGGGCAGATGGCAGAATTTGAATTCAATAAAAATTGCTGATTGTCAGAAAAATCCATCTAGTTCACTAATGTTCTTTAGTGAAGGAAACTGCTATCCTTCTCCAGCCTGGCCTACATGTGACTCTAGACTTTTTAAAATTCATTTGTGGGATGTGGGCGTCGCTGGCTGGCCAGCATTTCTTACCCATCCCTAACAATGTTGCTGATTCTTAAGTGCCTTGTTGGGGATGGACAATAAATGCTGGCCCAGGCAGCAACACCCTCGTCCTGTGAATTAAAAAAACTAATGGTACAATACTAAAGAATGTCCAACTTTTAAGGTAGTGGGGTATATTTATTGGTCACCAAAGCAAATTGGATATCAAAGTTCATAAATATCAGTATTGAGATCAAAAGGAGGCAAGTAAGGTTGAACATTTATAATGCTCTCATTCGGCCACAATCCGAATCATATGGCCACTTCTGGTCATCAGAGTTTAAAGGGTGTAAGGTTCCATGACAGCGTGCGGAGGAAATTCATAGTATGGATTCAGTAAAAGGAGTTTGACAGAAGATTTGATAGAGGTACAAGTTTTACGAAATGGCTAAACTAGTTACAGAAAGACAATCTTTCCCATTAGCTGACTGTACACAGATTAGGGACAGTTTAAAGGCTCTGAATAGCAAACACTTATGAAAATATTTTTACACAGCACATGGTGACGCCCTGGAACTCTGAGGGGAGTAAAAATGGATAGTGATTGATTTCAAAATGAAATTAAATCAGTAATTGACGAAAATAGCATGAAAGATTATAAGTATACAAGAGGGGAATGAGTGTCACTGGATTGCTATAGAGGGTTAGCCCTGGACTCAATGAGTTGAGTGGTCGCATTGTGACTCTTCTGTGTGATCTTGTGAACTAAACATCAGGGAAATCTGCGCTACATTCACTCCAATAGATTGTTCCTAAGATCTGTGACTCAGAACTGAACACAGTTCTCCAGATGTGCTGTGTGTATCTTGGTGCAATCACACTGTCACATTATATCTTCTCCCACAGACAGAACAGATAAAGCTGTTCCCTTCTACTTTCAGATGCTGATGATAATCAGATCCTGATGAACTGACTGACTGTCTCAGATCTTGATATAATATTTATTGTGTGTTCTGGTCTATCAATCCTCCGCTTCCATTGTCCTGTAAGTTTATAAAGTCCATTGCTAATAGCCCAGGACAGAATTTCACAAGAGACAACGATTTCTCTTGGTTTGAGTTTGCTTTGTATAAATTCTCTCCTTTTAACACTCCTGAAATAGGAAAGCTGCGAACACGCCCTGCTCCACTCAGCACTGACTCTCCAAAAGTGCTTGCTCCCTCTGCACTGACTCCCACAAAACATGATGCTGTGCATTCAACCCACTGAACATTTCCTCCGGGAAGACTGTGACACTAATCTGGACCTGAATCCCACAACCATTTGCCTGTTTGCTACCAAACACAGGACTAGAAGTTTCTAATTTGGATCTGGGAGCTACACCAGGTGTTGATGAAACCTCCCAGGTAACACTGTTCCATTTCTCTCCTGCATAGTCATGACTGGAAGTGAGGAGTTGTACCAGATTGGAAACATTGACTTTGTTTTTCTCTATGAATCCCCACCCCCCCAGTCCAAACTACCTTTATTTCTTGCTCTCCACTTTTATTTTAAACCAACTATACCTTCTTCATCTCCCACAGGCACCCTTCACTGAGTCACTCTGCCTCATCAATAAGACATCGGAATGGGAAAGGCTAATGCAGCTCGATGGACAAGTTGTCTCCATTCTGAACAATGGGCAGCAAAGCTTTTCTCACAGACGCTGCCAAACCTGCTGGGTTTCTCCGGCATTTTATGTCTTAGTTGCAGATTTCCACTATCTTGAGCATTTTGTTCCTTGTTCGAGGGAGAAACGCAGCAAGTGCAGTCAGTTCGTTGCAAAACAGTCCCTGCCCGTCAGTCCTCAGGGTGTGTGTGGGCTCTCTTGGGTGTTTGCGAATCTTCCCTGGCAGTGTCTCTCACATAGTCAGTCAATTAGTCACTGTCTTTTCTAGCACCGCTCCTAGGACACCTCTTATAGGGCATGGCACTGCCCATGCTGCACCACTTGCAGGGCACACACACAAAAACGTGGGCAGCTATTGAACTGCCAAGGGTGCTGGGTAAGGAGCCCACCATTGAAAGGCACTAGTGAACAGAACATTAACTTTTTTGCCCCTAAATGTGACAGAAGGGCTAAGGCCAGAATTATTGAATCCAACAAAGTGCTCTAAGCTTCCACCATTGGTCTGCCCTGGTTGTAAATGTAAGCAGAACATAGAACATTACAGTCACAGGAGCAGGCTCTTCGTCCCACCACGTGTGCACCGATCATGATGCCACTCCAAACTTATCCCATCTGCCTACACATAGTCCGGATCCCTTTATTCCCCACCCGTTAATATGTCTGTCCAAATGCCTCTTAAACACCGCCGTCATATGTACTTCCACCATCTCCCCTGGGAGCATGTTCCAACCACATACCTCCTTCTGGAGATCCTTGCTGCGGAAGGCAGTGAATCTGCGGAGTCCATGAGTGTGAGGCTGGAAAAGCGGGAGCAGGGAAGCCAACGTTTCGGCGCCGAAACACTTCGCTGCATTTGCGTGGGACAGAATTCACGCACCGTATCCACTGATCCCGCTTGGAGGACCAAACCCTCCCGCCTGGTCTTCCAGTCCCGCCCCATCCCTCACAATTTACTGGGAGGCGCCGCCAATCTCCGGCCGCATGCGTAGTGGCGGTCAGGGCAAAGACGCTGGTGCCCAATCCGTGACAACAAAGTGCAGAGCTGGATGAACACAGCAGGCCAAGCATCATCATAGGAGTAGTAAGGCTGACGTTTCGGGCCTAGACCCTTCATCAGAAATGTATTCAGTCTGACTGGCCCGCAGGGTGGTCATCTCCGATCCACGAACGGGGTGAGTCTGAGTCTGATGGAAGGTCGTGACGGCTTGAGTGGGGAAGTTTTGTAATTTTTTGTGTCAGCCGAAAGCGCCAATTGAAAATTGTCCGGTGTCCCATTTACAATAAACAGGCCAACGGCTCTAAACTTCTTTCGCTGCTGTCATGTGGCCTGCAGGGCGCATGCACAGCCGCCATGTTTGTAGGGGGCAATACCTGTATGCAGTGAGGGGAGCTTTGCTGCCCATTGTTCAAAATGGAGACAACTTGTCCATCGAGCTGCTTTAGCCTTTCCCATTCCGATGTCTTATTGATGAGGCAGAGTGATTCAGTGAAGGATGCCTGTGGGAGATGAAGAAGAAGGTATAGTTGGTAAAAAAAAGTGGGGAGAGCAAGAAAGAAATAGAGCTGGTTTGGACTGGTGGGTGGGGCTTCATAAACAATATAGTCCCTATATCCGAATATCCTTCCCATTGACCATAATAACTCCCTTCCTGCATTCACTTATCTCTATCCCACCTACCCACTATTTATTTCTGGGCTTCCCTCCCCAGTCCTGCAGAAGGGTTCCCACCCGAAACGTTGACTTCTCTGTTCCTCGAATGCTGTCTGATCTGCTGTGTTTTTCCACCTCCACATTTTTTTTTTCTTTTGACTTCAGAAAATCCCAGTCCGGGTTTGCTGCAAACGGGAAAATGGTTGCGGGGCTCAGGCAGTGACAGACTCAGTTTGCCAACGCCATCTTTATTGGGTGCAGCAGGACGCGTTCGCAGCCTTGTCGTCTCCGAAGGGAAGATTTGAGGACAGCAAATTCAAACCGAGTCATCTTTTGTCCCTTCCGAATTTCTATTCTGGACTGACGGTGAGGAATTTCCTTTTTATAATTGCACTTTTTTTTCTTACACGATGTTAAATGAGGGATTTTCAAACGGGAAAGTCGAGTCAAGCTTATAAAGAAATCTGCCAGATTCAGTCGATTCATGAGGGAACACGGTGGGAGTACTAACACCGGCCGCAGGGTTTTGTGTGTTCTCAACTATTTTAAGAGCTGTGGGGAACTGGATAGGGCCGTATCAGAGTTGCGAGTCTGGAGTTAAGAGAGGAAAAGTAAGTGTTTCAGAAACAGCTGAGCTGAGGCAAAATCAAAGTTTGATGATATTACTTGACATCCTTTCATTCACCAATTCGCCGTTCCTTCAAACGAATGTCATTTGAGGTGGATCCACCATATCACACAGGCCCTACAGTGCTCGTTCGCTAATCAAAACCAATATCGGTTCCACCTTTCGTTGGTTCTAATGAAATCTGATCACGATGTATAGCGTTTACTCTTTCTGTTCACAGACGCTACCTGACCTGCTGAAGCTTAGCAGTATTTTGTATTTTAATTAGAGGTGGGAGTAGGCAGTCTTGATGTTCGGGATAAGTGGGTCGAAGTTCATCTTAGGGTGAAGTATTTTATCATCTCGGTCGTGAATAGTCTGATTCAGACTCTGTTGCCAGGAGGAGGGATGGATTCAGTGGTAAGAGAGTGGAGTTTGTCTCACTTCCCTGCTACAGTGAGCTTCAGTTTTCCTACAATTTAAATAGAGGAAAATTCTGCTGTTTTTATTCTCTCTCTCTGGTTCTCTATTTTTGATCCAAAAGTGTGTCTGTAGGATTTTGTGCAGACAGAGTGGCAGTTCTCTTCCCTGAAGGACGTTTCTGAACCAGTTGGGTTTTTAGTAACAATTCAGAAAATTTCATTGTCACTTTTTGAGTGCTGGCCCTCCACTTAGCATAAGAACATAAGAACTAGGAGCAGGAGTAGGCCATCTGGCCCCTCGAGCCTGCCCTGCCATTTGATAAGATCATGGCTGATCTTTTTGAGACTCAGCTCCACTTATCCGCCCACTCACCATAACCCTTAATTCCTTTACTGTTCAAAAATTTATCTAGCCTTGCCTTAAACACATTCACCGAGGTAGCTTCAACCGCTTCACTGGGCAGGGAATTCCACAGATTCACAACCCTTTGGGTGAAGAAGTTCCTCCTGACCTCAGTCCTACATCTGCTTCCCTTTTATTTTGAGGCAATGCCCTCGAGTCCTAGTTTCACCTGCTAGTGGAAACAACCTCCCTGCCTCCACCTTATCTATTCCCTTCATAATCTTATGTTTCTATAAGATCTCCCCTCATTCTTCTGAATTCCAATGAGTATAATCCCAGTCTACTCAGTCTCTCTTCATAATCCAACCCTCTCAACTCTGGAATCAACCGAGTGAATCTCCTCTGCACCCCCTCCAGTGCAAGTATATCTCTTCTCAAGTAAGGAGACCAAAATTGCACACAGTACTCCAGGTGTGGCCTCACCAGGACCCTATACAGCTGCAGCATAGCCTCCCTGTTTTTAAACTCCATCCCTCTAGCAATGACAGACAAAATTCCATTTGCCTTTTTAATTACCTGCTGCACCTGCAATCCTACTTTAAGCGATTCATGCACAAGGACACTCAAGTCCGTCTGCACAGCAGCGTGCTGCAATTTTTTACCATTTAAAACATAGTCTGTTTTGCTGTTATTCCTGCCAAAATGGATGAACTCACACTTATCAACATTGTACTCCATCTGCCAGACCTTTGCCCACTCACTTAGATATCTGTATCCCTCTGCAGACTTTGTGTCTTCTGCACACTTTGCTGTACCACTCACCTTAGTGTCATCTGCAAATTTTGACACACCACACTTGGTCCCCAACCAGCAGATTCATTCTGCTCAATTTCAGCACCAGCCTTTGATTTTTGTAGGCTCTCTCTTACTTTTTCCTATTTTGCACCAATATCACAGGGCATTGGAAAGCGGGGATTTGGAGTTTCAAAACTGAAATCACACAGATTCTGATGGATTGAACTAATTTATTGTAACCTGAATCTCATCAGATTTGAACATGGAAGTAAAAAGCACCACTAACAGTGAGGAGAAACTGTACACGTTTTCTGTATGTGAACAAGGCTTCAGCAAATCGTCTGGTCTGTGGAGTCACAAATGTGGTCACACTGAGAAAAAGTTGTGTAAATGTGGAGACTGTGGGAAAGGATTCAATTACCCTTCCCAACTGAGAAAGCATCAGTGCACTTTCAATGGGGAGAAGCCATGGAAATGTACTGAGTGTGGGAAGGGATTCAGTTACCCATCTGAGCTGGAAATTCACTGGCGCACCCACACTGGGGAGAAGCTGTTCACCTGCTCCCGATGTGGGATGGCATTAGCTCACTTACACAGTCTGCTGATACACCAGCGGGTTCACACAGGGGAGAGACCGTTCAACTGCACTGAGTGTGGGAAGGGATTCACTACATCATCCAGCCTAGTGATACACCAGCGAGTTCACACTGGGGAGAGACCATTCACCTGCTCTGTGTGCGGGAAGGGATTTGTTACATCGTCCAGCCTGCTGATACACCAGCGTGTTCACACTGGGGAGAGGCCTTTTAAATGCTCAGTCTGCGAGAAGTGTTACCAAAGTTCTGGGGAACTGATGTCTCACCAACGTGTTCACACTGATGAGAGACCATTCATATGCTCTCACTGTGGGATTGGCTTCAAGCGATCATCTCAACTCACGGTACACCAGCGAATTCACACTGGGGAGAGGCCGTTCACCTGCAATGAGTGTGGGAAGGGATTCACTCAGACATCCAGCCTGTTGGAACACCAGCGAGTTCACACTGACCACAGACCTTTTAAATGCTCAGACTGCGAGAAGTGTTTTAAGAGTCCTGGGAATCTGAAGTGTCATCGCCGTGTTCATACCAATGAGAGGCCATTCATGTGCTTTCACTGCCGGACTGGGTTCAGGCGATCATTTGACCTCAGTGTACACCTACGGGTTCACACTGGGGAGAGACCGTTCACCTGCTCTGAGTGTGGGAAGGGATTTGCTCATTCATCCAACCTCACTACACACAAGCGAATTCATACTGGGGAGAAACCATCCATCTGCTTGGAATGTGGGACGGGATTCGCTCAGTCATCCAATCTTGCTGTACACCAGCGGGGTCACACCAGCCAGAGACCATTCACCTGCTTGAAATGTGCAAAAGGATTGATTAATTCTTCTTCGGTGCCAACACATCACAAGCAGCAATGCTGATTAAGTTTTGCTATTAGTCGCACCCAGGACTGAACCATGGTCATTAGAGTTTGTTTCGTGTGTTAGAATACTTGAGCCCAGTTATCAGTATGAATATTCTGGAAAAAAAGTCAAATAAATCAGTGCTAAACGCACTACATTACGTATTTTTTAATATCTCTAATGCAATTTCATAGAATCCCTACAGTGTGGAAACAGGCCCTTCGGCCCAACAAGTCCACACCAACTCTGACAATCCTACACAGACTAATCCCCCTATAATCCACCTAATCTTCACATCCCTGAACACTACGGACAATTTAGCATAGCCAATCCACCTAGCCTGCACATTTTTGGACTGTGGGAGGAAACCGGAGCACCCGAAGGAAACCCAGGCAGACACGGGGAGAATGTGCAAACTCCACACAGTCGGGAATCAAACCCGGATCTCTGGTGCTGTAAGGCTGCAGTGCTAACCACTGAGCCACTGTGCCACCCCGTTAGCCATTGTTCAGTTCCTTTTAAAAGATTCTCCCTCTCCCCATGTTCCGTCCATCAAGGTGTGGAGATCATGGAGCTTCTTTGTCACTAAGATTGAGGTCAGAAGTCACATGAAACCAGGTTATAGGTTTTTGAAATTACAAGTTTTTGGAGCACTGCTCCCCCACCTGATGAAGGTGGGGCACCTCCACTTCATGATTAAAATTGAGACAATCCCACCAGCTGCTTTGCTCCCCAACTCCCCACTAGTCCTGCAGACCAAATGCCTCTAAAGATCTCCCTTGCCTGAGTCCTCAACCCAAATGTTTTTTCAGTTCATTTGAGTGTTTGTCTTGTACAAGAGTTTCACCTCCTGAGCCATCAATTTTATATGCACGGAAGTCCTGATTCCTCCAAATTTCTTATCTTTGTCAGTATTGTTACCACTTCAGTGTTTGGTATCGTCCATCTCTTCTTCAAATCTGGTGTCTTCTGAATAAATCTTGACTCCACTGTCTGAGCAAAATACTGTCCTGTCTCCAATCTCCCTTTCCTCACTAAATATCTTGAATATTTCATTGTCCCAAATCCCTGTCCTTTTCCAGAGGTTCATGTTTGTAACACTGAAATCAAGTCCCTGTCATGGTATTGCAACGGCTCTTGTTAAATAACATCCTGTGTGCAGTTACTGAGGTAAACTATCTCTTCTCATCCTTCCTGATCAAGCTGTAGCCTTGTGTGATTTTATTGTTCTCTATCTGATCATAGCCAGACTATCACTGGCAATTGTTTATGTTCCTAGTCCAATTCCAGCAAGTATCTCTGGATACCCCTGCAAGATTAATGTCATTGAGACATAACGGCATGGAAACAGGCCCTTTGGTCCAACCCGTCCATGCCAACTAGATATCCTAAGTTAATCTAGTCCCATTTGTCAGCACTTGGCCTTTATGCCTCTAAACCGTTCCTTCTCATGTACCCATCTAGATGCCTTTTAAATGATCAAATTGTACCAGCCTCTACCACTTCCTCTTGCAGCTCATTCCATACATCACTTCATAAAAAATTTGCTCCTTAGGTCCCTTTTAAGTCTTTCCCCTCTCACCTTCAAACTATGTCCTCCAGTTTTGGGCTCCCCTATGTTGGGAAAAAGACCTTGCCTATTCACCCTATGCAGACCCCTCATGATTTTATACACTTTGAGAAGGTCACCTCCTCCACTCCAATGCTCCAGGGGAAAATAGCCCCAGCCTATTCAGCCTCTCCATGGAGCTCAAACCCTCCAACCCTGGCAATATCCTTATAATTATTTTCTGAAACCTTTTCATAACATCTTTCCTATAGCAGGGAGACCAGAATTGAATGCAGTATTCCAAAAGTAGCCTAACCAATGTCTTGTACAGCCACAACATGACCTTCCCTGCTCCTATACTGAATGCACTGAGCAATAAAGGCAAGTGTACCAATCCCCTCTTCACTACCCTTTCTATCTGTGGCTCCACTTTCAAGGAACCATGAACCTGCACTCCAAAGTCTCTTTTGGTTGGCAACACTTCCCAGGACCTTACCATTAAGTGTATAAGTCCAGGCCTGATTTACCTTGCCAAAATGCAACACAAAGTTATCTAAATTAAACTCCATCTGCCTCTCCTCAGTCCATCTGATCAAGGTCCCATTGTAATCTGAGGTAACCTTCAATGCTGTCAACTACACCGCCAATTTGGTGTCATTTGCAAACTTACTAGCCATGTCTCCTATGTTCACATCCAAATCATTTTTAAAAAAAAAATGACAAAATGAAGAGGATCCAGCACCAATCCTTAGAGCACACCGCTAATCACAGGCTGCCAGTCTGAAAAGCAGCCCTCCACACTTTTAAATGAATATTGTAAACAGAAAAATCCCAAGACCCACCGATACGGTCCCTATCGGACACTCCCAGGACAGAGACAGCAATTCCATCCCCACCAACGTCTCTTAGGCCACGGCCACAGGGGGCCAAAATAAAAATAAACTCAAAATGCGTTGGCGCAGGCTTGGAGGGCCAAGGGGCCTGATTCTGTGCTGTATTGTTTGTTGTTCTCTGTTCAAGCAAATTTTTTTTAAAAACCATAAATAAACAAATAATTAAATAAATCCCCTCTGTCCCCTCCTGGGACAGGGACAACAATGGTTTAAAATCCATAGGAAGAACCTCTGCTCATTTCAAAGAAAAATAAAATTCCCCTAAAACCAATCCCCGTCAAGTGCCTCTCAGACAGGGACAGTTGGGGCTAAAACAAAAGCCCCCTTGGCTCTTCCAAGGGGATCCAAAATTGGTACAAAGGAAAAGGAAAACGAAAACAGCCCTGTTCCTTGGGGTCACCAAACCAAAAACAAACGCAAACTCAAAAGGCAAAAGAGAAATATATCACAGGGTGGCTGAGAGTCATCACAGTGGAATTTTGGGAGATATTGCCACAATCATCATGACCGTACACCAGGTCAGAGCGAACCTGGTTAAAGCCGAAACACTACATTGGTGTTTCCCATTCTCGCTCCTCTTCTGACCAAAGAAAAGGGCTCTGTGAGGATGACAACGGGCATGGTAAGGGTGTACAAGGAAGCAGCCATTAAGAGAGTGGGCCAGTGTTCGATTGGAAGTGCTGAGAACTTTGCTCGAGTGGTTTCAGCGTGAGGAGGCTGAGCAGGGGTACAGGTATGGGCTCTTCAACTCTACATTCTTTCTGTCTAGACCGATGGCAGTTAGGGCAGTGGCATGCTCCTCTTGCAGGATGTGGGAGATCAGGGAGACTTCTATCAGCTTTGACTTCACATTAAAGGAACATACTGCCTCTGGACTCTCGTTACCTCATTTTTGAAGGCCTCCCACTTTCCAACTACCTCTTTACCTGCGAATAGCTTTCCCAATCAACTTTTGAAAGTTCTTGCCTAATATCGTCAAAATTGGCCTTCCTCCAATTTCAAACTTTAACTTTTAGAACTGGTCTGTCCTTTTCCATCAATACTTTAGAACTAATAGAATTATGATCACTGACCCCAAAGTGCTCTCCCACTGACACCTCAGTCACTTTCCCTGCCTTATTTCGCAAGAGAAGCCAAGTATTGCTTCTTGTCTAGTAAGCTCATCCACATAGTGAGTAAGAAAATATTGTTGACCACACTTAACAAATTCTTCTGCATCCAAGCTTTTAACTCTATGGCAGTTCCAGTCTACGTTTGGAAAGTTAAAATGCCCTACCTTTACAACCCTTATTTCTTCCAGATATCTGAGATCTCCTTACAAATTTGTTTCTCAATTTCCCACTGACTATTGGGAGGGTCTATAGTACAATCCCAATAACACGATCATCCTTTTCTTATTTTTCAGTTACACCCAAATAAATTCACTGTACATTCTCCCAGGAATATCATCCCTAAATACTGTCGTCATGTTTTCCCTAATCAAAAATGCCACTCCCCTCCTGTCTTGCCAGTACCCCCGCCTGTCTATCCTTCCTTTAGCATCTATACCCTGGAACATTAAGCTGCCAGTTCTACCCTGAGATACATTTCTCTAATAGCTATGACTTTCCAGTCCCAAATTCGCAATCATTCCATGAGTTAATTTGCTCTACCTGTCAGGCCTCTTGCATTGAAATAAATGCAATTTAGTCCATCAGTCTTACCATGTTCTCTGCCTTGGTCTTGCATGCCTTGACTATTTGACTTGCTTCTCTTCTCAACTGTACCAGTTCAGACTGATCTCTTTTCTCACTATCCCTTTGGGTAGAATCCCCCACCGCTTTACTAGTTTCAAGCTTCCCAAGTAGACTAGAAAATCTCCCCGGCAAGATATTGGTCCCCTTCCAATTCAGGTGCAAACTATCCTTCTCATACAGGTCACTTCTACCCCAGAACAGATTCTAATGATCCAAAAATGCAAATCCCTGACCCCTGCACCAGTTCCTCAACCATGCATTCATCTGCTCTATCCTCCTATTCCTACTCTTACAAGTACATGGCACCGGGAGTAATCCAGATATTACTACCCTCAAGGGCCTACTTTTTAACCTCCTATCTAATTTCCAATATTGTCTCATCAGAACCTCGTCCTTTTGTCTTCCTATGTCGTTGGTACCAACATGTACGATAACCTCCTGCTGGTCATGCTGCCCTTTGAGAATATTTTGTACCCTCTCCAAGACATCCTGACATTGGCACCAGGGAGGCAACACACCATTCTGATGATGTGGTTGGTTCACTCACTGAGCTGGTTCATTAGTTTGCAGATGTTCATTACCCTGCTGGGTAACATCATCAGCGCAGCCTCCGATGAAGCACTGTTGTGTTTTCCCGCCTGTTATTTAAACTCTGGGGTCCACTGGAGTTGCTTACCTCATTTCCGGTTTTCCTTCGCAGTGATGTATATATAGGGTCTAATTCTATGTGTTTATTGATGGCCTTCTTGGTGAAGAACCAGGCCTCTAGGAATTCCTGTGCTTGTCTCTGTTTGGCCTGTCCTAGGATCCTGATGTTGTCCCAATCGAACTGGTGGTTCTCCTCATCTGTGTGAATGGAGATGAGTGAGTATTGGTCGTGTCTTTTTATTGCTAGTTGGTGTTCATGTATTCTTATGCCCAGTTTCATTCCTGTCTGACCAATGTAATATTTGTTGCAGTCCTTGCATGGAATCTTGTATATCACGTTGGTTCTGTCCATAGTTGACACCACTGTGAAGAAAAAAAAATGTTAATAAGGTAATCAACCCCAACGAACCCCAGAGTTTAAATACCAGGCGGGAAAACACAACAGTGCTTCATTGGAGGCTGCACTGATGATGTTACCCAGCAGGGTAATGAAACGTCTGCGAACTAACGAACCAGCTCGGTGAGCCAACCAACCACGATGTCCACAATCTGAGCCACAAATCTACTCCAGAACCTTAGACACCATTCTGATGTCTCACTGTCAGTCACAGAAATATCTACCTGTGCCCCTGTCTAGAGAGTTCCCTATTACAATCGATTGCTTGGAACCTGACGTGCCCCTCGTTGCTGTAGAACCAGTCTCAGTTCCAGAAACTTGGCTGTTAGTACTACGCTCCCCTGAGAGTCCATCATACCATATATTTTCCAAATCAGCATACTTGTTTGAGAAGGGGATAGCCATAGGAGACTCGTGCACTACCTGCTTACCTCTTCTACCTTTCCTCGAGGTAACCAAACTGAACCTGCCATCCATCACACTCCCTGGTTCCTGTAAATTCCTCATTGCCTGTAACTGCTGCTCCAACTGATCCATGTAATCCAATACAATTCACAACCAAACACACGTCCTGCAGACATAATCATCAGAAAAATTGAAATTCTCCCTAATCTTCCAGATCTGACAGGTAGAGCACATCACTTTGATAAAGGCCATCTCCATTGGCCCAGAAAACAGCACAATCTTACTGCTTTAAAAACACTGCTCTAGGATAACATAACATCCATGTTTGCTATTTAAAATAGTTAATCAAGAGACAGATCTTAGTAAAACATAAAGAAACCCTCACTCTACTCACTGCTGTAGATTTACAAAAAAAAATCAAGATTGTTTTTGAGACTTATAAAACTTATCAAACTCTTAGCTGATCTATGAAATCCTGACACTCCCAGCTGTGAGTAGTTCCGATAATGAGGTCTCTCCAAGGTTAGCTGTGAAATGTCACTTTTTTTTGGACCAAACTCTGATTTTCAGAGATGCTTGTAACTTCACGGTCAGTCAGCTGTGAACGTTCAGCGGCTTGGTCAGTCAGCTGTGATTCTTTGTTTTTTTTCCGAGGAAAAGAACACCTCTTCTTTCATCTTTTCATCCTGATACATTTTTCTCTGCAACGTTTTAGCATGAAGCCACACAGCTGATATGAAAAAGTTGCAATTGAGGCATTCAAGAGGACGTTGAATAATTATTTCAACAGAAACAATGTTCCAGGAAAAGGGCTGGAAATTGGCAGTAAGTGCTCAGAGTGCCAGTGCAGTCACGTTGAGCTGAATGACTTCCATCTGCATCACAACGATCCAAGATTCTGAAATCTCTACTGGGGAATCATGAGGGATCTCCAATGGATTGCTTTAATCCCTCAGCCGTGAAAAGGTGGCGGCATTGGTATGGTAGGTAGTATTCGGGTTCCCGAGCCCAGCTGCTCCAGGCTGGTCACATCCTTCTCTCTCTTCGCTTTTTCGTCTTTTTCTTTTCGTTCTTTTCTTTATCTTCTGACTTTGTGGGAAAGCCGGAGCGTCACTCGGCGGATTGACAGCTGTGGCGATGGTGGTACCTGGAGGTAGGGCGCCTGGACACGGGAGTCTTGGAGCACGGACTTGTGGACTCAGTAGGCCCTCGGCTGTGGCAGTGCCCAGAGCGAGGGCCTCTGGCCGCAGTAGTTCCAGAGCGTGGACTCGGGGACTCGGTGGATCATCGGTTGCAGCAGAGGTGGTGCCCAGACTGGAGTCTCCTGGCTTCAGTATGCCTGTAATGTACATTCTTGGCAGGGTTTTTGGTGCTGTATCCACAGCAGGGACTCTGAGGCCCAGGACACCTTGCAGAACCCCTACAACTGTGTTTAAAGACCACTTGTACATAACATGAACTCTATTTATGTAATTTCTTTCTTTTTGACTTAAAACGGCCAGATTGTGGCAGCAAAACACTTTTCATTGTATCTTTCTAGATATATAGGACAATAAATAGCTCATATGATGTCAGGCCTACATTCACCCCAGTGTTGTTCATATTTCAATCATATCTCAACAGAAACAAAACAATCAGTTAGTCCTTTTGGTGCCATTTCCCCATCTTTTACCAGTCACCCTGCAAGGTATACCACATTCATTCTGCCAAGAGGGAACCCCACGTGCAGCAGCTGCTGCTTGAGAATCCTAAAGACGGTGCTGCAAGTGCATGTTTAGAAACTAACCTGAGATGTTGACATGCTGACCTTCATGGACATTGAAACACCAATGGCTCACCTTAGACCACTTAGCCAGGTCACTTCACTTTACTCACTGTTTTGACTGGTATTGGACTGAATTAGAAACACAATAAAACTATGGTCAGATGGAGGCCATTTGACATCTCCAGCCTATTTAAAATAAAATAGTAAGATGTGTTTGACACTGACACCAATGTTTATTACCAGATCCCAGGATCTCTGAGATGATGGTAGTAAGTGGTTGATATAATTTGACTTGAAACTCATGACTTGGGACAATTAACCTTTCCTGCTTTGCAGTCTATCCCTTCCCTGTCATTTGTGTTATATAGTAACTCCTGCCTTCACAATCAGAAAATGCTCCAAACACTGAGCAGCTCAGGCAGCATAGAATCCCTACAGTGTGGAAACAGGCCCTTCAGCCCAACAAATCCACACCGAACCTTGGCGCATCCCACCCAGACCCATCCCCTTATAACCCACCTAATCTACTCACCCCTGAACACTATGGGCAATTTAGCATGGCCAATCCAACTACCCTGCACATCTGTGGACTGTGGGAGGAAACCGGAGCACCCAGAGGAAACCCACGCGGACATGGGGAGAAGGGCGACTGACTGTGTAGAGTTTGCACAGAGGGTGGAATCGAGTCCCGGTCCCTGGCACTGTGAGGCAGCAGTGCAAACCACTGAGCCACCGTGCCTCCCCTTAAATGATGATATATAAATGATTTACAGTCATAGAGTCATAGAGATATGCAGCAAGGAAACTAACCCTTTGGTCCAATTCGTCCATGCTGCCAGATAACCTAAATAGATTTGGAGTCAAATGTACGTGGTCTAAGTTTGTGGATAACACAAAGTTTGGGGAAGCTATGGGTAGTGAGAGTATTGCCAGAGGATACAACAGGATACAGATAGGCTGGAGACATGGGCAGAGAAATGGCAGATAAAGTTGAATTAAGACAAATATGAGATGATGAATTTTGGAAGATCAAATGCAAGAGACAAGTACACAATGAATGGTAGAATGCTTAGAAGCATTAATGTATCTAGGCGAGATAACAACGTGTAGAGCTGGATGAACACAGGCCAAGCAGCATCAGAGGAGCAGGAAGGCTGACGTTTTGGGCCTAGACCCTTCTTCAGAAATGGGGGAAGGGAAGGGGGTTCTGAAATAAATAGGGAGAGGGGGGGAGGCGGATAGAAGATGGATAGAGGAGAAGATAGGTGGAGAGGAGACAGACAGGTCAAAGAGGCGGGGATGGAGGCAGTAAAGGTGAGTGTAGGTGGGGAGGTAGGGAGGAGATATGTCAGTCCAGGGAGGACGGACAGGTCAAGGGGGCAGGATGAGGTTAGAAGGTAGGAGATGGGGGTGGGGCTTGAGGTGGGAGGAAGGACAGGTGAGGGAGGCCGGGACGAGCTGGGCTGGTTTTGGGATGCGGTCGAGGGAAGGGAGATTTTGAAGCTTGTGAAGTCCAGATTGATACCAATGGGCTGCAGGGTTCCCAAGCGGAATATGAGTTGCTGTTCCAGCAACCTGCGGGTAGCATCGTTGTGGCACTGCAGGAGGTCCAGGATGGGCATGTCATCTGAGGAATGGGAGGGGGAGATGAAATGGTTCGCGACTGGGAGGTGCAGTTGTTTCGTGCGAACCGAGCGTAGGTGTTCCGTAAAGCGATCCCCAAGCCTCCGCTTGGTTTCCCCGATGCAGAGGAGGCCAAAACGGGAACAGCGGATGCAGTATACCACATTAGCAGATGTGCAGGTGAACATCTGCTTGATATGGAAAGTCTTCTTGGGGCCTGGGATAGGGTTGAGGGGGGAGGTGTAGGGGCAGGTGTAGCACTTCCTGCGGTTGCAGGGAAAAGTGCCGGGTGTGGTGGGGCTGGAAGGGAGTGTGGAGCGGACAAGGGAGTCACGGAGAGAGTGGTCCCTCCGGAAAGCAGTTAAGGGTGGGGAGGGAAAAATGTCTACGGTGGTGGGGTCGGATTGCAGATGGCGGAAGTGTCAGAGGCTGATGCGTTGGATCCGTAGGTTGGTGGGGTGGTACGTGACGACGAGGAGGATTCTGTTTTGGTTGTTATTGCGGGGAGGGGGTGTGAGGGATGAGTTGCGGGAAATGTGGGAGACACGGTCGAGGGCGTTCTCGACCACTGAGGGGGGGAAGTTGCGGTCCTTGAAAAATGAGGACATCTGAGATGTACGGGAGTGGAATGCCTCATCCTGGGAGCAGATGCGGTGGAGGCGAAGGAATTGGGAATAGAGGATGGCATTTTTGCAGGAAGGTGGGTGGGAAGAGGTGTATTCTAGGTAGCTGTGGGAGTCGGTGGGCTTGAAATGGATATCGGTTTCTAGGTGGTTGCCAGAGATGGAGACAGAGAGGTTCAGGAAGGAGAGAGAGATATTAGAGATGGTCCAGGTGAACTTAAGGTTGGTGGAAGGTGTTGTTGAAGTGGATGAACTGTTCGAGCTCCTCGTGGGAGCACGAGGCGGCGCCGATACAGTCATCAATGTATCGGAGGAAGAGATGGGGTTTAGGGCCAGTGTAGCTACGGAAGAGGGATTGTTCCATGTAACCTACAAAGAGGCAGGCTTAGCTTGGGCCCATGCGGGTACCCATGTCTGTAGGGAGTGGGAGGAATTGAAAGAGAAGTTGTTGAGGGTGAGGACGAGTTCAGCTAAGCGGATGAGGGAGTCAGTGGAGGGGGACTGGTTGGGCCTGCATGACAGGAAGAAGCGGAGGGCCTTTAGGCCAAATGCATGGGGAATGCAGGTGTATAGGATCTGGACGTCCATGCTAAAGATGAGGTGTTGGGGACCGGGGAATTGGAAGTTCTGGAGGAGGTGGAGGGCGTGGGTGGTGTCACGGACGTAGGTAGGGAGTTCCTGGACCAAGGGGGAGAAAATGGAGTCGAGATAGGTGGAGATAAGTTCGGTGGGGCAGGAGCAGGCGGAGACAATGGGTCAACCAGGGCAGTCAGGTTTGTGGATTTTGTGAAGGAGATAGAAGCGGGCGGTGCGGGGTTGGGGAATGACGAGGTTGGAGGCTTTGATTGGGAGGTCACCTGAGGTGATGAGGTTGTGGATGGTTTGGGAGATGATGGTTTGGTGGTTGGGTGTGGTGTCATGATCAAGGGGGCGGTAGGAGGAGGTGTCAGAGAGTTGGCGCCTGGCCTCGGTGATGTAGAGGTCAGTGCGCCATACTACAACTGCGTCTCCCTTGTCCGCGGATATTATGGTGAGGTTGGGATTGGAGTGGAGGGCTGCACGTTCTGCGGGGGAGAGGTTGGAGTGGGTGAGAGGGGTGGAGAGGTTGAGGCGATTGATGTCACAACGGCAGTTGGAGATGAAGAGGTCGAGGGAGGGTAGGAGGCCTTGGGGTGGTGTCCAGGAGGAAGGGTATGTTGGAGGCGGGAGAAGGGGTCAGTAGAGGGAGGGTTAGGCTCACAGTAGAAGAAGTTAGCGCGGAGGCGGAGGCAGCGGAAAAACTGTTCAACGTCCAAGCGTGAGCGGTATTCGTTGATGTTTGGGTGGAGGGGGACAAAGGTGAGCCCTTTACTGAGGACTGACCGTTCGTCCTCAGTAAGGGGGAGGTCTGGGGGGGGATGAAGAAGACTCGGCAGGCTGGGTGCTATAGTCTCTTCTGGAGCTGCTGGCTGTGGAGGCAGTGGGCGGAGCGACGTCAGCGTCGGTGGTGGGCCGTGCGGCGTTGGCTGTGGGCGGAGTTGCGTCGGCGTGGGCGGAGTTGCGTCGGGGTCAGCGGTGGGCGGAGCGGGGTAGGCAGCGGCAGCAGCGGTGACGGTAGGTGCGTCCTCAGTGTCTGTGGTGTTGGCCTCGGAAATGGAGGCGATGGCATCAGCAGCGGTGTCAATGGCGTTCGCTGTCCTGGAAGTGGTGTACCCGGCGGCGGAGGATGTGACATCATTCGTGAGTGCTCTGACAGTGGCCACATGGCCAATAAAACTGAGTAGAATTGTGAGTTCAGGTTGTGGATCCTACGAATAATAAAAAACAGGAGAGGTCCTTTGCTGGTCTGGGAGAGGGAGGCTCTGAGCTGGGGTAGGCTTGATTGTAGTGCCAGGAGATGCTGGCACATTGCTGCGAGTTGTGTGTTTCAGGAGTCGCAGGGAGAAACGCTTCTGAAGGATCTCAATGTTCTGAATATAGACATTGTCACGGTTGGGGCCAAATTGGGAAGGCCTGAATGTGGACTGTAGTCCATTGGGGATGATCTGGTTCCGTAGGCAGGTACTAAGAAAGGTAATGTGGCTGTAGTATCTGGTATCTAGTTGTACAGGTCCACAAAGAATGTAAAAATTAGCAAATTATTTTGCAGCTATATATAATTATTGGGAGGCGATGTATGGAATATCACATACAGTCTGGTCACCACATTATCAGAAGGATATGAAGGGCTTTGTAGAGAATACAGGTTTACCAGGATGTTGGCTGGGTTTGGCAGGTATTATCTCTGAGGACAGATTGGACAAAATCAGTTTGTTTTCATTTGTATTTCAGTCATGGAGTCATACAGCACAGAAACCCCAACTCTTGTTTTTTGTACCAAAATGCAATAACTCACATTTATCCAGATTAAACTCAATCTGCCATTTTTCAGCCTATTGACCCATTTGATCAAGATCCCTTTGTAATCTTAGAAAACCTTCTTCACTGTCTACAATGCCATCAATTTTGGTGTCATCAGCAAACTTACTAACCATGCCTTCTATATTCTCATCCCAAATCCCCATAACTGATCCATGTTGAACACTTCTGGTCACAGGCCTCCAGTCCGAAAAGCAACCCTTCACCATTACTCTCTGTCTCTTGCCGTTAAGCCAATTATGTATCCAAGCTCACCCTAAATCCCACGTGACTTAACTTTACTAATTAGCCTACCATGCAGAACCTTGTCAAAGGCTTTTCCAAAATCCAAATAAACAATGTCTACTGCTCTGCCATGCTTTTTGGTAACTTCCTCAAAAAACTCAATCAAGTGTGAGAAACACTATTTTCCTTGTATAAAACCATGCTGACTATCCCAAATCATTTTTTGCATCTGATGCGATATATTCATTTACTATCTCTCCCATCTCCTGGGATTCAACACAAAGATGACCTTCTTGATCTTTAAGAGACCCAACTCTCTCTCTCTCTAGTTTCCCTCTTGCTCTTAATGTATTTGTAGAATCTCTTTGGATTATCCTTAACCTTATCTGCCAATGCTAACTCACATTCCCTCTTTGCCTTCCTGATTTGTCTCATAAGAATGCCCCTACACTTTTTATGTTAAGAGATTCAATTGAACCAGGTTGTCTATATTTAAAAAACGATTCTCTTTATTCTTGACTACAACCTCAATATATTTATCCATCCATTATTTCTTAATCTTACCAGTCTTACCCTTCACTCCAACAGGAACAAAATGCTTCTGAACTCTCGTCATCACACTCTTGAACGCCTCCTAATTGTCAGACATCCTTTTACCTGCAAACAGTCTCCTCCCATCAGCTTTTTAAAGTTCTTGTCTCATACCATTAAAATTTGCCTAACTCCAATTAAAAACTTTAACTCTTATGGAAGCCTTATCCTCTTCCAAATCCATTTTGAAACAAATAGAATTATGATCTCTAGACCCAAAGTGTTCCCCCACTTTTACTTCAGTCACCTGCCCTGCCTCATTGCCCAAAAGCAGGTCTAGTTTTGCTCCTTTTCTCGTAAGAACATCCACATATTGATAAAGAAAAATTTCTTGAGCACATTTGACAAATTTTTCACCATCCAAACCTTTAACACTATGGTTGTCCCAGTCAATGTTTGGAAAATTAAAATCCTCCATTATTACAACCTTATTATGCTTACGTATATCTGAGGTCTCCCTACATATTTGTTTCACAATGTCTCTCTTACTGTTGTGGGGCCTATAGTACAATCCCATCAAAGTGATATTTCCTTTCTGATTTGTAATTTCTACCCATATACTTTCACTGGAAGGTTTTTCAGAAAGATCTTCCCTAGTTACAGCAATAATGTATTCCTTAATCAAAAACGCCACACACCCCCATTCCTTTTTTGCCTCCTTTTCTATCCTTCCTATAGCATCTAAAACTGGGAACATTGAGCCATCTCTCAGCCAAGTTTCTGTAATAGTTGTGACATCCCAATCCCATGTTCTTAAACATGCCCTGAGTTCATCAGCCTTGCCTGTAAGACCCCTTGCATTAAAATAAATGCAATTTAGTTCTCCAGAGTTAATAAATACTCTCTCTCTTATCTTTCTTTTCTAACTGACATGTTGTCCTCACATTCAGAACCGATGCCATCAATCCTTCCATTTACACGGCGACTTAGAATTCCTCCTCTCGCCTTCTCTACCAGTATAAAGCCTCCCTTAATAGAATGAGCAAATCTCCCTGCTAAGATATTGGTCCCTTTCCGGTCCAGTTTAGACCCATCCTTTTTGAACACTTTTGTATCCTAAAAGGCATTCCAGTTTTCCAAAAACCTGATGACTTAGTAGAGGTTTGCAAAATTACATGAGGCACGGATAAAATGGATAATCAGTCTTTTTTTCCCCAGCATACAAATGTCAGTTGCTAGAGGACATAGATTTAAGGTAAAAGAGGAGTAGGTTTAAAGGAGATGAGAGTGTTTATTTTTGCACTGAGCGCCTGGAATGCACTGCCAGAGGTGAGGAGATGGATACGACAGAAACATTTAAAGAGGCATCTTGACCGATAAATGAATACACAGAGAGTAGAGGGATATGGACCAATATGGGGCAAAGATTTTTAGTTTAGAAAAGGCAACAACATGTCGGTACAGGCTTGGTGGGCTGATGGGCCTGTTCCTGTGCTGTACTGTTCTTAGATTTTTGTTCTCTTTGTTTTTAAAGCTATGTTGAACTTTACTTAACAAAAACAGCTGGCCTGGTTCTGATCTATGGAATGACCGCCTCCTGTGCAATGCCAATTTCATATTGCTGCATCAGCATTTTCTTCTCTCACCAGAACTGCCATTTATCTTGGCCAAAATCAACATATTCCAATCAAAACAGTGCAGTGACAAATGGCTGCATTGCAGGAAGCTCAATGGGGATATGCAGCTGCGCTGTGTTTCTGTGGTGTAAATGCACCAAACACTTGATGCTGATCAGGGAAATGGTTGTGTTGATGTCAGATTTACACAGTGCGCAGTGAACATGTTTGTTGAACATATTTCAAGCTGAAGTCAAGAATCTCTGAACGTACTGTTCCAGTCTTTCAATGTGATTTTTTGTTTATTCTCTTATGGGACGTGGGTGTAGCAGGCTGGCCGGCATTTATTGCCTGTCCCTAGTTGCTCTTAAGAAGGTAGAATTGTAGCGAGCTGCCTTCTTGAACCACTGCAGTCCATGTCCTTGAGGGAGACACACAGCACCCTCAGGGAGGAAATTCCAGGATTTTGACCCAGTTACATTGAAGGAATGGTGATATATTTCCAAGTCAGATAGTGAGTTGTTTGTAGGGGAATTTGCTGGTGGTGTTGTTTCCATGTTGCTGCCCTTATCCTTCTAGATGGAAATGGTCATGGATTTGGAGGTGTTGTCTAAGGATTTTTGGTGAATTTCATCTTGTAGATAGTCACACACGGCAGCTACTGAGCATCCATGGTGGAGGGAATGGATAGTTGTGGATGTGGTGCCAATCAAACAGCTGCGTTGTCCTGGATGGTGCCAAGCTTCTTAAGTGTTGTTGCAGCTGAATCCATCCAGGCAAGTGGGGAGTATTCCATTACGCTCCTGACTTGTGCCCTGAAGATGCTGACAAGCTTTAGGAAATCAGGAGCCACTGACCTGCTCTTGTAGCTACTGTACTTATATGGTTAGTCCACTTCAGTTTCTGTTCAATGTTACCTCTGCGATATTGATAGCGGGGATTCAGCAATGGCAACACCATTGAATGTCTAAGGACAGTGGTTAGATTGTCTCTGATTGGAGATGGTCATTTCCTGCCATTTGCATGGTGAAAATGTTACTTGCAATTCTTCAGACCAATGATGGATATTGTCCAGATCTTGTTGCATTCGAACATGGACTGCTTCAGTATCTGAGGAATCACAAGTGGTAGATATTATGCAATCATCGGGGAACATCCCCACTTTTGACCCTATATTGGAGGGAAGATCATTGATGAAACAACTGAAGATGATTGGGCCTGGGACATTATTTTGAGGAGCTCTTGCAGAGATGTCCTGGGACTGATCTCCAACACAACCTTATGTGCCAGATATCACTTCAATCAACAGACAGTTTGCCTCCTGATTTGCATTAATTCCAGTTTTGCTACGGCTCTTTGATGCCATGCTTGGTCAAATGCAGCCATGATGTCAGAGGCTATCACTCCCACTTTACCTCTTGCATTTAGTGCTTTTGTCCATTTTTGAACCTAAGTTTGTAATGAGGTCAGGAGATGCGAACCCAAATGGAATATCAGTGAGCAGGTTATTGCTGAGCAGATGCTGCTTCTTAGCACTGTTGATGACACTTTACTGGTGATCAAGAGTAGACTGATGGGGATTTTTCCTGCTTTATACATACAGGACAAATCAGGGTAATTTCCCACTTATTTGGGTAGATACCAGTGATGCAACTATAGTGTAAGAACTTGGCTAGGATTGGGGTGAGTTCTGGAGCACAGGTCTTCAATACTATTGCCAAAATGTTGTCAGGGTCCATAGCCCACTTTCCGAGGATCAGCTTTGTCTATTGAAGAAGAGGAGCACCCATGCTCTCAGCCAACTAACTTACAGACACACAGAAACACACACACGCACACGCACGCACACTCATGTGTCTACAGTGTTCCACAGCTCTTGTGGTGCAGCAATAATGCTCCTCCATCTGGACCAGGACATACTGATTCAATCCACCAACCCTCGAAGTGTGTCATAATATGTCCAAATAGGGTGATTCCAATAACCACAGCATCCCCACATTCGCATCTCTTAATCTTAACCCTGTCAATGGTGTCTCAGTTCACAATCCTTACCCCACTCTCAACATTCACACCTCCCCTGTCCTCAACTGACACCCTTATGCTCTCACAACTTTTACTATGCATGTCTCCACAGTATTGATCCACATCATAGATTGGGATGGAACTAGAGAAAGAAAGTTCAGAGCTCATACAGGAAAGGGTGTTAGGGGCAGTTTGTCTCAGTGGGCTAGTGAAAGGGAAAGGAGCAGAGATACAGTTGGATGAATTGCCTCAGTTTGTTGACATACGTGCTCTTCACCCATGATTTTAGAGGGGAGGATGAAATAGACAGGGGGCAGAGACAGAGAGCACTTCGAAATGAAGTAGCATGCCTTCAAGACAGTAAAATAACTCAGAACACAGTGACTTTCACACAATACTAATTTATCTTAATTTTTATCAGATTATTAGCCCTGTTATTGAGTTGGGGTTGATGTATATCAACAGGAACAGATCCAAATGAACAGAATGCAGTCCTGGATGTGATCAGCAAAATTCAATCCCCGCAGTTACTGTAAACTGTTTGGTTTCTCAGCAGGTGGGATGACTGAGAAAATCCTTCCCCACAGTCAGAGTAGGTGAATGGTTTCTACCTGGTCTGAATTCATTGGCGTATAGTGAGTTGAGACGAGTACTTGAACCCAAATCCACAGTGAGAACATCAGAATGGTTTCTCATCAATGTGAGCCTGTTGGTGAGATGTCAGCTTGCCAGAATTTTGATAGCACTTCCCACAATCTGAGCATTTAAAATGTGTCTCATCAGTTCGAACATGCTCAAAGGTCACAGCAGGATTGGTGAGTGAGCAAATCCCTTCCCACATTCAGTGCAGGTGAATAGCTTCTCTCCAGTGTAAACATGCTGGTGTCTGTTCAGGATGGAAAAAGAGAGTGAAATCTTTCCCAAACGCAGAGCATGTGAAATATCTCTCCCCAGTATGAACTTGTTTGTGTACAGTGAGGTGACACAAATGTTTGAAGGCCGTCCCACAGTGAGAGCATCTGAACAGTCTCTCACCAAACCACCTAACATCACCCAATCCCAGCGTAATCTAGCATGTGTTAGGTACAGGTCATTAAATGCAGGGGAGGCCATTTAAAAGTGTGTGGGGTAAGTTGCTTATAAAAGAAATTAGGGAGTCTGGATCCAAGGCAAGTTGCAAGCTGGATCCAAAATTGTCTTGCAAATAGGAAGGCAAAGGGTGATGGTGGAAAATTGATTTTTTTTCCCCTGATTATAAGCCTGTGATCTGGTGTACAACAGCGATTGATGCTGAGACTCTTGCTGTGTGTCATGTACATAATTTGGATGTGAATGTAGAGGTATAAGTAGTAAGCTTGCAGATGACATGAAAATTGGTGGTCGTTGATAGTGAGGAGGATAGTCTCAGGCTACAATCTGATATTGATCAGCTGGTAAATTGGGCAGAGCAATGGCAGATGGAATATAGTCCTGATAAGTGCAACGTGATTCATTTTAGGAGGTTTAATAAGGAAAGGATATACACAATGAATGTCAGGTCTCCAGGGCAGAACAAAGGCACCTTGTGCACAAGTCCATAGATCCCTGAAGATGTCAGCAAAGGTAGACAGGATTATGAAGAAGGCATACAGAATGCTTGCCTTCATTACCTGGGACGTAGAATACAGCAGCAAGGAAGTTTTCTTACAATTTTATAAAAGTTTGGTTAAGCCACAGATGGAATACTGTGTGTTGCCACACTAGCTGAAAGATATGATTTCACTGGAGATGACGGCTGCCATGATAAAATGCACCATTTCATGGTGAGGGAGCAGTGGGGGTGGCGTAGATCCAGTGGGATGCTCTCTGGAGGGTTGTTGCAGACTTGATGGGTGGAATGGCATCCTTCTGCTGTGTAGGGATTCTCTGAGAGGGTGCAAAAAGAAATTCACCAAGATGTTACTTGTTATGAAAAATTATAAAGAGAGACTGGATAGGTTTGTTTTCCTTGGAGCAGAGGAGGCTGAAGGGAATCCGATTGAGGTAAACAAAATTATGAGAGGCATAGGCAGGGTAGATTATGAGAGTCTTTTCCCCATGACAGACGTGTCTAAGACTTGAAGGCACATGTCTAAGGTGAAGATTAAGTGGTCTAAAGGAGATTTTTTTCACCCAGAAGGTGTAAAGGGCCACCAAACGGATGCAGCAGAGATTCACCAAGAGGATCGCAGGGAAGAGAGGCTTTAGTCATCAGGACTGAGTAGAGAAAATCTTGCTCTTCTTTCATTAGAGTTAAGACTGAAATCTGAGGCAGAGGTTGAAAATTTCATCAGGAAAATAAAGAAATAGTATTTCCAACAATTGGTGAGTCAGTAAATTCAAACCAACACTGTTATATCTACACCCGGAGTGAAATATTAAATACACAGTGCAGAAATATTTAGGACATTCACAAACCTTCTGCATAAGACCATAAGATACAGGAGCAGAATTGAGCTATTTGGATAATCGAGTCTGTCCCTTGATTTCCTTTCACATTAACCCCATCACACTGTTCCAGGGAGATGGTTCACAAATTAGATACACAATAAAGCTTCCCTACACTGTCCACATTGAACACTCCCAGTTAGGTACAACACAGCCTAGATACAGACTAGAACTTTCAGACATGAATGGAAACAGGAAAAATTCATGCCATATACTGTCCAGGATTAATGGGGAGAGAGAGGGGATCAATTTTTGCCTTACTGAGTGAGAGATGTAATCGTCCCAAGCTCTCCCAGCCCTCATCCCAGGGACCAGCTGATGGGTTTACTCTGTTTTTATGTCTGTTATATTGGAGTGGTGATCATTTGATTCTGACAGGAGTTAATTATGTCTATAACGATGAGATAAACCTATTCGCTTCTCTTGGTTACAGGTCCCGAAAGACAAATATTTTACATAATTACTTTGATGCAGTTTAAATGAATCCAGTTTCCCATGTCACTCCTCATAGAAAAAAAATACTCTTCACTCTAACTGCATGACAGAAATTAAAGCAGATGAATCTAATTTCTGAGGAGCATCCTTTCACACAAGCTGAGACAAAATGGTGGCAGACTCAGCTGCTCCTGCTGGAGGTCCTCTGCTCCAGCTGTTCTTCTTTCTTTTTTATCCCTCTCTTTTTTCCTTTTTCTCTCCCCTTAGCCCCAGCGGTGACTGTTCGAGCAGCGGCAGATGCAGGCTTAGAGCTCCTGGAGCAACGCATGGGGAGTGAGTCCCGGAGCAGCGTGCAGACAGCGAGTCCTGGGCAGAGACTGGCACAGGGGAAGCAGTCCTGGCACTTAACTTGGAACAGCTGAGTGCCAGCATGGAGCAGATTGGGACAGGGATGGCTGTTGGACAAAAGTCTAGCGCAGACAGTCAGACCACGGTCAGAGTCTTTATTCATCTTTACTCATTCACAGTAGGAGGGTGTAGCTGGCCAGGCAGCATTTATTGCCCACTCCTAATTACCCAGAGGGCAGTTGAGTCAACCACAGTGCTGTGGGTCTACAGTCACATCCTTCCCTAAAGGACATTAGTGAACCAGATGGGTTTTCCCAACAATTGACAATGGATTCACAGTCATCATTAGATTCTTAATTCCAGGTATTTATTCAATTCAAATTCCACCATCTGCCGTGGCAGGATTTGAACCCGCGTCCCCAGAACGTTATCTGGGTCTCTGGATTAACAGTCCAATAATAATACCACTAGGCCATCGCCTCCTCGGAGGCCCTGCACTGAACTGCTACCCAAGAAGACTTTCCACATCAAGCAGATGTTCACCTGCACATCTGCTAATGTGGTATACTGTATCCGCTGTTCCCGTTGTGGCCTCCTCTACATCGAGGAAACCAAGCGGCGGCTTGGGGACCACTTTGCGGAACACCTACGTTTGGTTCTCACTAAACAACTGCACCTCCTAGTTGTGAACCATTTCAACTTCCCCTCCCATTCCTCAGACGGCATGTCCATCCTGGGCCTCCTGCAGTGCCATAACGATGCCACCCGAAGGTTGCAGGAACAGCACCTCATATTTCGCTTGGGAACCCTGCAGCCCAATGGTATCAATGTGGACTTCACAAGCTTCAAAATCTCCCCTCCCCCAAACACATCCCAAAACCAGCCCAGCTTGTCCCCGCCTCCCTAACCTGTCCTTCCTCCGACCTATCCCCTCCTCCCACCCCAAGCCCAACCCCCATCGCCTACCTACTAGCCTCCTGCCCCCTTGACCTGTCCATCCTCCCTGGACTGACCTATCCCCTCCCTAACTCCCTAACTCCCCACCTACACTCTACTGGCTCCATCCCCGCCTCTTTGACCTGTCTGTCCCGTCTCCACCTATCTACTCCTTTATCCATCTTCTATCCAACTCCCCCTCTCTCCCTATTTATTTCAGAACCCCCTTCCCCTCCCCCATTTCTGAAGAAGGGTCTAGGCCCGAAACGTCAGCTTTCCTGCTCCTCTGATGCTGCTTGGCCTGCTGTGTTCATCCAGCTCTACACCTTGTTATCTCTATGCTACAAAGTAATGTTTATTGATTTTTTTTTAAACCTGGCTGTAAAGACAATCCTTTAACAATGCCTCATGGCCTGCTGTGTTCATCCAGCCCTGCACCTTGTTGTCTCTTATTTCTAACTTATGTTTTGAACTGTGTAAAGTAATGCAACTACTGTTTTATTCCTGTTTTGTATCCAAGATTTGTACTGAGGTACTTGTATTTTAAGATATCAGAGGAGGCAGACGCTGTAAAAGCTTTTCATAGAACATAGAACAGTACAGGCCCTTCGGCCCACAATGTTGTGCCGAACTTTTACCCTAAACCTAAGGTCTATCTAACCTCCACCGCTACTTTATACTATCATCCATATGCCTATCTAATAGCCGCTTAAATGCCCCTAACGAGGCCGACTCCACTACCCTCTCCGGCAATGCATTCCACACCCCTACCACTCTTTGAGTAAAGAACCTACCTCAGACGTCTACCTGATATCTACCTCCTTTCACTTTAAACCTATGTCCCCTCGTAAAAGCTACCTCCACCCTAGGAAAAAGTCTCTGGCTGTCTACTCTATATACCTCTGATCATTTTGTACACCTCTACCAAGTCACCTCTCATCCTTCGTCGTTCTAAAAAGAAAAGCCCTAGTTCTCTCAACCTTTCCTCGTAAGAGCTTCCCTCCATTCCAGGCAACATCCTGGTAAATCTCCTCTGCACCTTTTCTAACACTTCCACATATTTCCTGTAATGAGGTGACCAGAACTGGACACAATACTTCAGATGTGGCCGAACCAGGCTTTTGTATAGCTGGAGCATAACTTCACGGCTCTTGAACTCAATCCCTCTATTACCTCACCTCACACTTTTCAGGGTTAAACTCCTTCTGCCACTTCTCAGCCCAGCTCTGCATTCTATCAATGTCCCTTTGTAAGCTAGAACAGCCCTCCGCACTGTTCACAACGTGACCCACCTTCGTATCGTCCGCGAACTTGCTAATCCACCCTTCCACTCCTTCATCCAATTTTCATTGTATTTCTGCAAGGAAGAGGATATGCTATTCTCCAAATCCCCACTTTGCTCCTGAGAAGAACTTGGACCGTGTCCCACTCCGCGGCAAGCGATCCGCCCCGCCCCTTATTCACTCATTGGTGGAAGCACGCACCCGTTCTCTAGTCCCACCCATCATTCACTCTCATTGGTTGGAGGACCAATGCGCACCATCAGTCATCCGGACACGTCGCTCCCTTTCTATTGGACCAAACAGGCCGTCAATCATCAAGACCCAGTTGCTGATACACACACAGTAGTTGAGCTTTGGCCGGACTCAACTCAGTAGCGTTAACTTCCGACCCCAGGGTGAGGTCCTCTCAGAGGAGCGGGAGAGCAAGCGACGGGGTTGCGTAGCTTCAGGAGCACGTCGAAGATCGGATGGAAACTTTCGCTGTAGAAAGATTAAATCGATAGTATCCGCTCGGGGCTTTTTCCGCGAGTTAACAGCAGCGGGATACGTGCACCAAGGTCAGCCCAGCCCTCAAAGCCTTTCCGATTGCTTGGAGGACCAGCCGCTGGCCTCCAGTCTCGCTGCTCATGCTTTCCGTTGATCGAAGGACTAGCCGAGCCCCGATCTATTCTGCGGTCCCGCTCCTCTCGTGCAGTTGTCCCGGACCTGCCGTCAATCAGTTGGCCCCATCGTCAGCCCGTGCATGCGCAGTGCGGCTTGGAGCACAGTCTCCAGTTGGACCAAATTGTTGAAAGGGACAGAATTAGCCCGGGGGAGAGTGTGTGTGATGAGGATCTACAGCTTTGGGGGAACAATAGAGGAATATGTTCCATAGAAACTGACAGTGAGTTTTTTTTTTAAATTTCCTGGTACAGGTGAATAAAAGAGGAGGTTTAAACCAGGAAACTCAAATGAAACATGATGCCAAGTTCTGACAGAGTTACTCCATTCATCAGAATCTGAATATCATTGGCTTCTGAACGTGGAACAGGAAACATCTGTTCAGGGGGAAATATTTCACACATCAGTGTGATTGAAAAAGCATCTAGATGTACAAAGAAACAACTCTGACTGGTTACACATACTGAGAGACAGTGTTCTGACTATGGACAAAGCTTTAACGAGTTATTCAGATGGGAAAAAAATGATATCATTCACAGAGAAACCATTTACGTGATCTGTGTGTTGAGTATTCAACTGACCTGCAGAGACACTCACAACATGGAGAAACTATGGAAATGTGGGAACTGTGAAAAGGAATTCAGATCTCCATCCCAGCTGGAAATTCATCAACGTAGTCACACTGGAGAGAGGCCATTCACCTGCTCTGAGTGTGGGAAGGGATTCACTCAGTCATCTAACCTGCTGAAACATCAGCGAGTTCACACTGGGGAAAGGCCATTCACCTGCTCTGAATGTGGGAAGGGATTCACTCAATCAACCAGCTTCATGGCACATCAGCGAATTCATACAGGAGAAAGACCATTCAGTTGCTTGTTCTGTGGAAAGAGGTTCAGGAATTCATCCAACCTCACTGCACACCAGCGAGTTCACAGTGGAGAGAAACCATTCACTTGCTCCATATGTGGGAAAGGATTCACTCAGTTATCTAGCTTGTTGACACACCAGCGACTTCACACTGAGGAGAAACCATTTACCTGCTCGCAATGTGGGAAGAGATTCACCCAGTCAACCAACTTGTTGACGCACCAGCGAGTTCATACCGGAGAGAGGCCATTCACCTGCTCCACTTGTGGGAAGAGATTCATTACTTCTTCCAACCTGCTGACTCACCAGCGAGTTCACAGTGGGGAGAGACCATTTACCTGTTTTGACTGTGGGAAGGGATTCATTCAGTCATCCACCCTGCTGATACACCAGCGAGTTCATACTGGGGATAGGCCATTCCTCTGCTCAGAGTGTGGGAAGGGATTCACTCAGTTGTCCAGCCTGCTGACACACCAGCAAGTTCATTCTGAGGAGAAACCATTCACCTGCTCTGATTGTGGGAAGGGATTTGTTCAATCATCCAATTTGTTGACACACCAGAGAGTTCACACTGGGGAGAAACCATTCACTTGCTCCACTTGTGGGAAGGAATTCAGTACTTCATCTAACTTGTTGACTCACCAGCGAGTTCATGGTGGGGTGGAATAACTGATTCATGAAAGCTGTGGCACTGGTGAGTTCCTGAGTGACTGCAGAGTTTGGATGCCATTGTTATTACTGCTGTTAATCACATCCAGGAACAGTCTGAAGACATATTGTTTCTGTTGATGTTACAATCCTATAACTGTACGGAATTTAACATTCTGGATAAGTCACGATGTTCTCTTTTTTTTTTAAAAGTGCTATCTGTCATCTTTCCTCTAGATTCAAGAACTCTCAAGAAGAACTTGATTACAACAAAACAATGCACGTTTATTTCAATCTGGAAGTGATCTTGAGTTCAAAATATACAATTCAGTGTTTGAAATTGACTTGCATCTCCAATTAGAAAGTGCTTCACAGCAGCATCTCCACTGTGAAATTAAATAATCAAAGAACAGAAAATATTAAACTATTTTACAGGCAGATGAATAAAAGCTTCATAAACCAATATTGATATTTGCAGTCAAAAATGTGGAGCTGGAAAAGCACAACAGTTCAGACAGCATCCGAGGAGAAGGAAAGACAATGTTTCGCATCGGAGTCGTTCTTCAGGACTTGATATTTGGATGTTGCTGAGATCAATCATTATAACACCAGCAGCAATATTTGGTGAAGACAGAACCCACAACAAAGACTGAATTTGAGACTTACACAGTGGAGGTGATGTCTGTGATTGATGCAAAAAGCAAAGCTGACTAATGCTCAATTGAAATTGAACAGCTAGAACATTGTGTACTGCTTGAAAGTAGTCACGACATTGTATAAAAGACAGGGATATAAACACTGATCAGCCGAGTTAAGAAATCCAAACTCTCTGCAACAGTGGTGTCTACATGTTATGATTGCTGGGATCAAAGAGGGCTTTTGGTCCTACCTGGCCCAAAATTGCCCCGTTAAAATTGGGAGATAGTGAAGGAGTCACCAACAAATGTTCTGCTGGCTCACACGTGGCTGAGTTGTACTCCTGTGAAATAGAGACCTCCCAATCTCCTGAGAAAGGGTCAATGGACTTAAGACGTTAACTCTGTTTTTGTCTCCACAGATGCTGCCAGACCTGCTGAGTTTCTCTAGCAAAATCTGTTTTTGTTCCAGATCTGCCAATCTCTGTTTGACACTCTCTCACAATTTTGTTTCAGGATTGAGTTGGACAAGGAATTCCCATCACTTGAGCTTGAAAAGCCATTGACTGCTCAGCAGTGATAGGACAGGTCCACAGGTTAAGGTGCTGAACTGGAGCAGGGCCAATTTTGGGGCCATTAGGCAGAATCTAGCAGAGGTCGATTGGGTAAGTCTGTTTGAAGGCAAAGGAATGACTGGAAAATGGGAGGCTTTTAAAAGTGATATCAAGAGTCCAGGGACAGCATGTCCCTGTAAGAGTGAAGGGAAAAGCTGGCAGGTTTAGGGATTCCTGACTGACAAAGGATATTGAGGCTCCGGTCAAGAAAAAGAAGGCATACATTGTGTTTAAGCTATTGGACACAAGTGAATCCCTAAATGACTATAAAAAGTGTAAGAGCACACTTAAGAGGGAAATCAGAAGGGCAAAAAGAGGGCATGAGATGGAATTGGCAGATAAGGTTAAAGATAATCCCAAGAAGTTCTATATCTATATTAAGAGGATGACGAGGGAGAGAATAGGTCCCCTTAAAGATCAGCATGGCCATCTATATGAAGCCACAGGAGATGGGGGAAATCTTTTAATGATTGTTTCCCTTCGGTGTTTACTGTGGAGACAATCACGGATGCTAAGGAAATAACGGAAATAAGTGAGGATGTTTTGGACCGCATACATATTACCAGAGAGGAGGTGTTTGCAGCCTTAAAGCGCATTAAGTTGAATAAATCCCCTGGACCTGATCATTTCCACCCTTGGATTTTGTGGGAGTCTAGGGGAGAAATTGTAGAGGCCCTTGCAGAGATTTTTGCTTCATATTTAGCCACTGGTGAAGTTCCAGAAGTCTGGAGGGTGGCCAATGTTGTTCCATTTTTTAAGTAAGGCAGCAACGAGACAAGGAACTACAGGCCAGCAAGCCTGACATCAGTAATAGGCAAGGTACTGGAGAGGACACTGAGGCACAGGATCAACCAACATTTGGATAGTCGTGGTCTGATTAGGGATAGTCAGCATGGATTTGTGTGCGGGAAGTCATGTCTAATAAATCTTTCAGAGTTTTTCAAAGAAGTAACCAAGAGGATAGATGAGGGTAGGGAAGTGGATACGGTCTATATGGACTTTAGTAAGGCCTTTGACAAGGTTCTGCACGGCAGTCTAGTCAGGAAGGTTAGGTTGCACGAGCTCCAGAGATGTGAATGTTCAAGGCATGATTACTAAGTTTGCGGATGATACAAAATTAGGAGGTATCATTGAAAGCAAGGAAGGTATTCAAAAATTACAGAGGGATCTTGATCAGATGGGGATGTGGGCTGATGATCGGCAAATGCAGTTCAATATATACAAGTGTGAGGTGTTGCACTTTGGAAAGTCAAACCAAGGTAGGACTTGTACAGTAAATGGTAAGGTTCTGAGGAGTGTTGTGGAACAGAAGGACCTAGGAGTACAAGTACATAGTTTGTTGAAAGCAGTGTCACAGGTAGATAAGGTGGCGAAGAAGGCATTTAGCATGCTGGCCTTCATCGGTTAAGGCATCAAGTATAGGAGTTGGGACATTATGGTACATTGGTGAGGCCGCACTTGGAGTATTGTACACAGTTTTGGTCACCCTGTTATAGGAAAAACATAGTAAAACTGGAAAGTGTGCAAAGAAACTTTACAAGGACGTTGCTAGGACTAGTAGGCCTAAGTTATAGGGAGCCATTGACCAGGATAAGACTTTATTTCTTGGAACATAGGAGAATAAGGGGTGATAAAATCATGAGGGGCATAAATAGGATGAATGCATCTAGTCTTTTTTCCAGGGATGGGGAATTGAAAACTAGATGGCATAGGTTTAAGGTGAGAATGGAAAGGTTTAAGAAGGACCCGAGGGACAAGTTCTTCACTTAGAGTGGTGCATATGTGGGATGGGCTGCCAGAGAAAGTGGTTGAGGCAGGTTCAATAGCAATATGTAAAAAATAGGTACATGGATGGGAATGGTTTAAAGGGAAATGGACCAAATGTAGATGATTGGAATTAGCTGAGTGGGCACCATACTAGGCATGGATCAGTTTGGGCTGAAGAGCCTGTTTCCATGCTGTATTACTCTATAAAAGAATGGTGGCAAGGTTGGATGGAATTCTGGCTGAACCAGGGCCAGGGAACAAAATCCTGGGCTTCGCCTATTTTTGATCGCTTAACAACTCTCACTGCCTTAACCCTTTTCCATACTCTTGCATGTTACTTATCCCTCTTTTCACGGTTCACCCATTTTTGCTTCATTGAATTGCAATCTGAACCTCCATTTATTTCAACTTCTTTATTCATGCCGTTTTTATTCATCCTTTTCTCAGATCATTCTCATGTGGCTGAGTTGTTATGACACAGTGATTATGCTAAAAGAAATTAATTGGATTAAAAATTCATAGAATATAAACTGAAACAAACTAAAATGGAGAATTTTTATTTTAAACAAATTGGAGCTTCCAATATTGTAGAATAAAGTAATGGCACCAGTATAAATATTCAATGCTGAAATCAAATTGAATCAAGTGGATCTGCAGGAAACATTTTTCCAGCTTTCATGGCAGGAAATGAATCCATAACCATCAACATCAATATTTCTCAATTTATTTTCAGTGTTTCGAATTGTTAAATCAATAAATCAACTGTCTGGTAGGATGACATCATCTGTGCAAAAATCTGTCGACCATTTAAGGACTCTTCTTCAGAACAGATCAGGTTTCAGAAAGGGTCCAAATACCATTTGCCAGCTTTTGTCTTTTCCACAACGTTACCTGACCCTGTGAGCCCTCCCTGCGTTGTTTATTTCAGGATCAAGAGGAATTACTGTTCTCAAAGCCTGGTATTTCTTTTGGAAAAAATAAAAGTGGCAAAGAGTCAAAAATAAATCTGTTAAAGATTACGTTAACTTACATTACCATTAATAGCAAGTTACTGTGGGGAAGGTGAGAGGTAGCTGTATAATTGGACTCTCGTTCAATTTCAAAGTCGGAGTTTACTATATTCATTTATGGTATATGGGTGGTGCTGCTGAATACTTGTGTTCCATACTGGTTGTCCGAGAGAATGTGGTGGTGAGCTGCCTCCTGAACAGCAACATTTGTTTTGGGGCATAGGGACAGCTACAACACTGTAAGGAAGGGACAGTGTCTTTTAGGGAACAGTGACCTATTTCTATGTCAGGATGGTGAGCGTGTCTTGGAAGGGAACGTGCAGATGGTGCTATTCCCATTGATTGCCAACCTTGTTTTCTAGATGTTAGCAGTCTTTTTAAAAAGGTACCATTGAAGTAGTCTTGGTGCAAGTGGTGAGTAACTGCAGTACATCTTAGGAATGATACACAATGGTGAAAGAATGTTTTTTCTTCTAATTGAGTTTAAATGGAGGACCTCAATTCTTCCTGGGCTTGTTCAAAAATCAAATGCAACTAATTGAATAACAGTCAGGGTTAATACAAACAATGAATGAATACGGCACAAAGACTCAATAAATATTAAAAGATTCCTAAACATTTTTGGCACAGCATCACCATCACTCCTCTGGTGACAATTCTCCTGAGACATATCAAATCAGGACAAAGTCAAAGGCTTCCCTTTGCTGTTAGCAACAGAGCTTGTGGAATCTCAGGGGATAAGAATAAGAAGTCTTCTGTTCAGTTTATTCACCATTCTTGCTTCAGAAGTTCTACTTTAATTCATTCCCCCGGCCTGCTTCTATCTTGCAGTTGTACCTCATGCCCAGTGAGTCCTGGAGAAATTCTGACTTTGGGAGACAAGTTGAATTGATTAAATAGTGACCCTAATTTTTTTTTGTTTAAAAAAAAAAGCTAAAAATCTTTGCACTGATCACTTATCTGATTGTGATTTGTGGAATTTTGCTTTGCAACAACATGCATTTTGAGAAAACATTGAACAAGAAATATCCCAGAGTGCTTCAGAGGAATTTCATTACCTGGATTGAAGAGGCAGATTTTAACATGCATCTTTACAGTCATTGGTGCTGTAAAACTATATCTATTCTAATTCCATCTTCCAGCACCTGGTCTGCAGCTTTGTGTGCTATGGCACTTCAAGTGATCATCTAAATACTAATTAAACATTGTGAAGGTTTCTGCCTCTCCCACCCTTTCAGGCAATGAGTTCCAGATACACACATCCCACTGGGTGCAAAAATTTTGCCTTAAATCTGCCCTTTACCATAAATCTATGGGCCAGTTATTGATCCTTCGACTAATGTAGAAAAGTTTCTTCCTATTTACCCCATCTATGCCCCTCAGGAATTTCATATACTACAATCAAGAGAAGGAGTTAGACGAAACAAAAACAGGAAGTGGAGAAACTTGGCAGCATATGTGAAGACAGAACAGAATTAACACTGAGTCCACTGATTCTTCAGTTCCAAAGAAGAGTCATATTGGATTCAGAATGCTAACAACGATGAGTTTCTCCACCACTTTGTTTTTATTTCAGATCTCAACCAACTAGTATTTTGCTTGTGCAAAGTCAGCTATCTTAGCTAGCATGGGAAATCTAAATGGTCAGCAGTTAATTGGGAATAGGGTCACAGCAGCAATAGGCTGGTTATGATGAACTCTGACAGGATATGACTTGAGATAGGAGGGAAAATAGAGAAAGATGGGAATTCAGGACTTGGGCAAGGAGGAACTTCAGAGACTCAGTTTGCATGTGGGAAGGGGGAAAAAGGGAATTGGGCAGGGACAACTGATTGGATTGTCTCAAGCCCTGGCAAGGAACCTTTCCAAGTTCTTCACACTTGTTGGAAGTGGGGCTGGAGGACACACTTTTTAAAAGAACTAACTTGTGCCAGGGATACTAAAAAGCCTTGACACATTATTTAACGGAATGCTGCTTTCTTTACTTTTGTCCACAACATGAATACACTTCAGTCCAAGATGTGACAAACAGCAAAACCCCAACGCTTAGTTACTTGTGAACTCGCTGGTGACTCTGCAGGTTGGAAGAATTAATGAACCCCTTCCCACACTTTGAACAGGTGAATGGTCTCTCCCCAGTGTGAATTCGTTGGTGTTGGAGTAGGTGGGATGACTGAGTGAACTCCTTCCCACACTCTGAGCAGGAAAACGGCCTCTCCCCAGTGTGAACTCTCTGGTGTACAGTGAGTTCAGACGATCGCTTGAACCCAGTCCCACAGTGGGAGCACCTGAATGGTCTCTCATCAGTGTGGACACGTTGATGGCGCACCAGTTCTCCAGAACTTTTATAGCACTTCCCACAATGTGGACAATTAAAGGGTCTCTCATCGCTGTGAACTCGCTGGTGTCTAAGCAAATTGGATAGCTGAGTAAATCCTTTCCCACACTCATTGCAGGTGAATGGTCTCTCCTCGGTGTGAACTCGCTGGTGTGTCAGTAGATGGGATGAGTTAATGAATCCTTTCCCACACTTTGAGCAGATGAATGGCCTCTCTCCAGTGTGAACTCGCTGGTGTACAGTGAGATCGGATGATTGCCTGAACCCAGTCCCACAGTGAGAGCACCTGTATGGTTTCTTGTCAGTGTGGACACGTTGATGGGATATCAGTTGCTTGGAGCTTTTAAAGCATTTCACGCAGTCTGAGCATTTAAAAGGCCTCTTATCAGTGTGAACGCGCCGGTGTGTCAGCAGGTGGGACAACTGAATGAATCCCTTCCCACATTTGGAGCAGATGAACGGTCTTTCCCTTGTGTGACTACGCCGATGAGCTTCCAACTGAGAGGGATATTTAAATCCCTTGCCACAGTCCCCACATTGCCACAGTTTCTCCTCACTATGATGAACTTCATGTCTTGACAGACTAGATGACTGACTGAATCCTAGTCCACCCACAGAACATATGTATGGGTTCTCCCCACTGGTAATGGTAATTCTTCCTTCCATGTTCAAAATCCAATGATATTCAGGTCCTGATGAATCAAGCTACTCAGAGAGGTCTTGGCACAATGTTTGGTTTGAGATTTGTTCCTGAGAAACATCCCTTCTCAATGCCCTGTAAAACAAATGTAACATAGCAAAAAGTGAAAGCGAAAACTGATAGGTCACAAACATACTTCAGACTAATTCACTAATGTCCATCAAAAGAAGGGAGCCCACCATCTGGTCTGTACCTACACGAGACTTGAACCTTTATGCAGAAAGGGAAAAAGAGGGCGAGAAAGAAAGGAAGAGGAAGAAAGAAGCTGGCTTTATCCAACTGCAACTCAGCCAGATGTTCAACAGAATCTCCCAAACCCATAAGCCCAAAAACATTGCACAAGAGCAGTTAGTGCATGGGAAACACGTCACCTCCAAACACCCACTATGGAGTTCACACTGGAAACATAGTTCAATATGCAGGAACAAGTTTAGTTGATTATGTTCACTGTGACAGTCAGCATTTACTTCTGCTGATACTTAAAAAAAATCCTACAACAGGGATAGAATTTCATATCTTGGAAATGGTTTTATTTTACTTTGTATCACTTACTCTTCAAATAAAGTACCCATGTTCAGGCTGCTGTCAAGGTTTTGACTATTGAAACTGAACAGTGAATTATTTGTACTTCTTGCAATGTAGGTACATGTATTCACTGCTCGCAATGGAATCTGCTGTACACTGGGATTGGAGTCACTTGTCATTTCAATTCTCCGCTCATTCCCACTCTGACCTCAGCCACCTGCACTGTTTCAAGGGGAGGTTGAGGAGCAGCAGTTCGTCCTTTGACTCAACACTTTCCAACCTTTCATAGGGTTTCCAAAATCCATCGCTGCCACTGGAGGACAGTAGTTTGAATTGGCTCTGTATAACTCCTTTCCTTCCGACTCATGGGGCCAAAGAAAGAGCGCACATGCGCCCTGCTGTACACTGCCCCCTATAAGAACAGCGACGCCCGAAGGCTCCCAGGGCATATTGCCTCCAATAAAAATGGCGACAGTACCAGCGGCCTGTCAAGTCCGAAGCCGGTCGCCGTTTTGCTGCGAACACAGGACCAGAAGTTTCTAACTCTGGTCTGGCAGTCTACACCGTGCGCTAATAAAACCTCCCAGTCCACACCACCTCCACTTGTCTCCCGCTCTCCGCTGTTAGGGATTCAATTTCTCCTCCTTTACCTTCCGCTCCACCGGCCGCAGTCTCGGTGTCTTCGGTCACGTGCCGCCCCGCCCCTTGGGGCGCTCCCATTGGAATGTAGGGGCAGCCCCGCCCCACTTTCTTCCTATCGGTCGAGGTTGCCGTCAATCGAGCGGGCCGCGTTGTGAGCGAACAAAGCAAAAAATCACACGACACCAGGTTGCCAGTACAGCGGATTTATTGGAAAACGCAAACTTCGGACAAAAAGCTCCGGTGTCGCGTGATATTTCGTTTTGTTCACTCACGATGCGGTCCGCCTGATTGACAGCAACCTCGACCAATAGGGAATACGCGTGGGGAGCGGCTGGGCTGGCCGTGTGTGATTTTTATTTACCTTGTCCATCCAGCACAACACCGGCATCTCCACATCATAAGCAAAGAAAATTCTGGTGAAACTCAGCGTCTGAGAACACCTCCCCCCCCCTGCCCGCTTGGGAGCATAAACCCTTCAGACGGAGGAGCACAAGTCGGTTATTCAGCCCACTGAGGCTGCTTTATTCAATCAGATCGTAGCTAATCTGACAATCCTCAACTCACTTTTCTGGCATACAATCTGAGGAAGTAACAGCTTTTACAGGACAGAAAATGGCCTTTTGGTCCATTGTGCTTTCGCTCGTCCTTATATCTATGATTACGCTAATTCCCAGCACTTGCCCCGTAACCTTGTACGCTATAGAATTTCAAGTGCTCGTCTGAATGTTTCTTAAATATATGATGGTTCCCGCCTCTTACCACCCTTTTAAACAGTCAGTTCTATTATGTTTGTGGTTCGCTAGAACCATAACTAGGAACACGAAGTATAAAAAGGATAAACTTGAAGTATAAAAAGGACACACTGTATTGTGGATACTATCAGCTCCAGAGTAGGATTTTGACTGCCTCATCTTGCTCCTGCTTCTAGGTCACCTGACCCATCTCTTAAAAGGCGCACAGACCCAACTACACACATAACACCCTTTACTTCAATATTCTCCTTTGCAGAGTATATACATCCATCACTTAACCATTATACAGGAATCGTATCTAACATACATACATTGCCAGGAATCTGTAAAAAAAACATGGAAAAAGATAACTAACTTCCTGTAGCCTGACATCATTAGTCCCTTTTGGGTGGGGGGGGCAGCAATTCCTAGAAGACTATCTTGTCTTAGGAATCTTTTCAAATGTAGTCTCTGGGGCTTCTGGAGCTCCTGTTCTTCCACAACTACATCCCTCTGATTGGCCATTGTTGTCCTGTTGGCTTCTCCCTGGGTATGGCCATGCCCGGCTCAGAGACACATGACTCAGTCAACACCGCTGGTCCTGGGGCTGGACCGGCTTGGTATTCTGAGGTTGGCGAGGTCTGGTGACCAATTGGTCCATGTGTCTCCTCCAGGCCAGTTCATCCGTAGTCTGCACCATATATGACAATGGTCTTTTTTTGAGCCACCACCAATCCATTTTTCTCCGGATGTATCATTCCGGGCCAATGTGGTCTTTCCTCTTCAGAATACTCTTCACTGTGAGTTTCCTGCCCTTTTGACGATCTGTCCTTCTTGATTTTGCTGTACCAACTCTGGCTGCAGTAAGTCAAACATGGTTCTTAGCTGGCGGTTGAACATTAAGGACACTGGCAAGCACTAGGTCGTCACCTGTGGCATGCTCCTGTACATGTTGAGGAACTATTTGAGTCATCGTCCCCCTGAACCCTCCCTTTGAAAGGTCTTTAAGGCCTGCTTCCAAGTTTGTACAAATCTCTCTGTTTGACCATTTTCACAGGGTGACACAGAGCTGATCTCACACATCTGTCTCCGTGATTTTTCAGGTCCTCCTCGAACTCTTGTGTCACAAACTGCAGACCATTGTCGCTCCATAAGGCGAGGCGTCGCACACCAACTGCGGTGGCAAATTCAGGTTCAAATGAGTCAACGCTTCTGACCTTTCTAGAGCTTGCTTCACCTCCAGGTAAGCATCCTCATATTCCTGGGCCCATTTCCATGGCCACCCTTTTCCCAGCAAATGATGCATGGTTGTTTTAGCATGGTTGCCAGATCAGGCAGGAATTGCCGTAGTAATATACAAGTCTCAAAAATGATCTCAGTTGAGACACTTCCACTGGTCTGAGGGCCTTCATGATAACCTTCATCTTCTTGGGCACCTTGTTTAGTCCCTCGCCATGGATTTCATTGTCCAGGCACTCCAGGGAGTCTTTTAAAAGCTCACATTTCTCCAAAATTAATTTGTAGGCCAAGTTCCTGCAACCTTTTTACGGTTTCTTCTAGGCTTTGCAAATGATCCTTTTTGGGGGATCCAGTAACTAAAATATCATCCAGATAACACTGAACACTGGACAAACCACTCTAAATCTGGTCCATGGCCTTCTTGAATACAGCCGGCACTAACAAGATGCCAAAAGGAAGCTGTTTATAGCAGAACACTCCCCTGTGTGTCACTACCATCAGCGGTAGCTGAGATTTCGTCGTGATTCCCATCTGCAAGTAGGCAGGTGATGGATGGAAAGTATCCAGCCTGGATCTCGGTGACTAGTGGTGTTCCGCAGGGATCTGTTCTGGGACCTCTGATCTTTATAAATGACTTGGATGAGGAAGTGGAAGGGTGGGTTAGTAAGTTTGCCGATGACACGTAGGTTGGTGGAGTTGTGGACAGCATGGAGAGCTGTTGTAAGTTGCGACAGGACATTGACAGATGCAAAGCTGGGCAAAGAAATGGCAGATGGAATTCAACCCAGAAAAATGTGACATGATTCATTTTGGAAGCTCGAATTGATTGCAGAATACAGGGCAGGATTTTTGGCAGTGTGGAGGAACAGAGGGACCTTGGGGTCCACGTCCATAGATCCCTCAAAGTTGCTACCCAAGTTGATAGGGTTGTAAAGAAGGCATATGGTGTTTTGGCTTTCATTGGCAGGTGAATTGAGTTTAAGAGCCACGAGGTTATGCTATAACTCTATAAAACTCTGGTTAGACCACACTTGGAATATTGTGTTCAGTTCTGGTCACCTCATTACAGGAAAGATGTAGCAGCTTTAGAGAGGGTGCAGAGGAGATTTACCAGGATGCTGCCTGGAGTGGAGGGCAGGTCTAATGAGGAAAGGTTGAGGGAGTTGGGCTTTTTTCATTAGAGTGAAGAAGGATGAGAGGTGACTTGATAGAGGTGTACAAGATGATGAGAGGATTAGATAAGACTAGATAGTCAGACACTTTTTCTCAGCGCGGAAATGACTATCACGAGGGGGCATAATTTTAAGGTGATTGGAGAAAGGTATCGGGGAGATGTCAGAGATAGGTTCTTTACACAGAGAGTGGTGGGCGTGTGAAATACGCTGCCAGCAGTAGTAGTGGAGTCAGATACATTAGGGACATTTAAGTGACTCTTGGATGACAGAAAAATGAAGGGTATGCAGGTTAGTTTGATCTTAGAGTAGGATAATAGGTCAGCACAACATCATGGGCTGAAGGGCCTGTACTATGCTGTACTGTTCTATGTTCCAAGTTCTATGATTCACTTTGAATGGCTCAACGTTTTTCAGTTAGAAAATGGCTGCCTGAGTGAAGTCCTAATTAAATATCTGGTAGTTTTTCAGGAAGGTTTAGGGGCTTTCAAAGGAGCCAAGGCCACCTTGCATGTTGACTAAGAAGTAATTCCACGATTCTGTGAGGCCCACTCGGTGCCATTTGCCTTATGTGCAAAAGTAGAGGCAGAAGTCAAGAGAGATAGTAAGAACTGCCGATGCTGGAGTCAGAGATAACACAGTGTGGAGCTGGAGGAACACAGCAGGCCAGGCAGCATCAGAAGAGCAGGAAAGTTGACGTTTCGGGTCGGGACCCTTCTTCATATAAATTCAAACCAGCACAAGACAACAGCACTTCACAGGAGGCTCTGCAGCACTGAGGATGTCACCTAGTAAGGGGACAAAACATCTGCTATCAAACCTCCCAGCTCGGTGAACACACCAACATCCAAACCTGCACCGAATGCAGCCTTGTGTGGAGAGATTTCCGGAAAGATAGCGGTGGAGTAGGTCTTCTGAGCCTGGGGCTTGTCTGCTCCATCCACTTTTCTTTTTGTTTCTTCTTTTTTTTCTCTCTCTCTCTCCTATCAATCTATTTTCCCTTCAATTTTATTTTACTTACCCCTTGGTGAAGAGCTCGGTTGCAGTGACGGTGTCGGAGGCAGCTAGTGAGCCTTGTGGCGGTGGCATCGGACAGAGTTTGGGTTACTGGTGGCTTCTGCATTTGTTGAGCCGTTCCTCGTGCCAACTCATGGCTGCAGTGGCAGAGACAAGTTTGGGTTCCAGACGGCATCGACGCACAGCACAGATTCGTGGAGTCGGTGGCGGAGCTGAGTTTGGGCCCAGTCCGAGACTCAGCTCCGCCACCAACTAGTGGTTTTGCTGGAGCCATGTTTGGGCTGGTGCAGTACCTGGCAGCGTCGGTGGCATCTACATTGGTGAGGTCCCGTGAGGATTCAGAGTGACAAGGGGCATTGAGGGAGGGCGAGATGGCACTGAAGACTGGCAACTTCCATTCCAGCAGCAATGGTGAAGCGAAGGGGTCACGTATCTGGCTGCCTGGCCCACTGCCCAATCAGAGCATTTAACAAGAAGGACTGCAAAATTGGACACTTTATTTCTTCATGTTTCTACCTTTATATTCTATGTTTCAATTTATTTTTTATTTTTATTATTTATTTTTTGATTTTTTTATTAATGGCTTTAAGATGGTGCCAGAGAGTGACGACACCATATATAATTTTTCACTGTATTTTATGTCAAGATACACATGATAATAAATAAATCATCCCTGGACAGTCTGGGACAACTTAACATGGCCAATCCACCAAACCTGCATATCAGTGGACTGTGGGAGGAAACTGGAGCACCCGGTAGAAACCCACGCAGACATGAGGAGAACATGCAAACCCCACAGTTACTCAAAGCTGGAATTGAAGCCAGATCCCGGATGCTCTGAGGCAGCAGTGTTAACCACTGTGCCACCCTGTTCTCTTGTGGCCGCGATATTTATGTCAAATCCAGTTGAGTTTCTTGTAAATGGTAACCACACAAGATGTTGATAAGGGAGTACTCAGTGATGGTAACACCATTGAATGTCAAGGGGGGTTGTCTCTCACTGGAGATGGTCATTGCCTGTCACTTGTGTGGTGTGAATGTTACTTGCCACTTGTCAGCATGTTGTTCAGATTTTGTTGCATTTAAGCATGGACTGCTTCTGTATTTGACGAGTCATGCATGGCGCTGAACATTGTATAATCGCCACAAAAATCCCCAGTTCTGATGTTCTGATGGAGGGAACATCAGTGAAGAACCAGCTGAAGATCGTTGGGCCTAGCATACTAAATGCAGAGATGTCCTGGAGCTGAGATGACTGATCCTTAACAACCACAATCATCCTCCTATGTGCCAGATATGACTATAACCGGCAAAGAGCTTGCCCAATGATTCCAATTGATTCCAGTTTTGCTAGGGCTCCATGGTGCCACACTCAGTCCAATGTGGCTTCAATGTCACTGTCACCTCACCCCTGCAATCCATCTCTTTGTCTAGATTTGAACCAAGTCTGTAATGAGGTCCAGCAGCTGAATGGCCCTGGTGGAACCCAAACTGGGCGTCACTGAGCAGGTACTGCTTGATAGCACTGTTGATGACACCTTCTATCTCTTTACTGATGATTGACAGTAGATTGATGGGCCAGCAGTTGGCCACTTTAGATTTGTCCTGCTTTTTGAGCACAAGACATACCTAAACAATTTTCCATATTATTGGTAGATGCCACTGTTGTAACAGTACTAAAAGAACTTGACTGATGAAGGGTCTAGGCCCGAAACATCAGCCTCTCTGCTCCTATGATGCTGCTTGGCCTGCTGTGTTCATCCAGCCCTGCACCTTGTTGTCTCGGATTCTCCAGCATCTGCAGCTCCTACTATCCTTGACTAGGTATATGACAGGTTCTGGAGCACAAACTGTCAATCCTTTGGCCAGAATGTTGTCAGGGCCCATTATATTTGCAGTTTCCATTGCCTCCAACCATTTGTGGATATCATATGGAGTGAATGAATTGATTGAAGAGTAGCGTCTATGTTGCTGGGGACCACTGAACAAGTCTGAGATGGATCATCCACTTGACACTTCTACCTGATGTTTGCTATGAATGCTTCAGCCTTATCTTTTGCACTGAAGTGGTGGGCGTTTCTATCATTGAGGATGGAAATATTTGTAGTGTCTCCTCCAGCTGGTTAATTGTCCACCAGCATTCAGGATGCAGCAGGACTGCAGAGCTCAGATCTGAACTGTTGGTTGTGGTTGTGGTTAGCTATGTCTATCACTTGCCCGTTATGCTTTTTGACATGCATGTATTCCTGACCAGTAGCTTCAGCAAGTTAACATCTCATTTTTAGATATCTCTGGTTCTGCTCCTGGCATGCCCTCCTGCACTCTCCATTGAATCAGGATTGATCACCTGTCTTGGTGGTAATGGTTGAAAGGGGAATATGTTGGACCATGAGGTTGCAGATTGTGTTGCAATATGGTTCTGCTGCTGTTGATGGCCCACAGCACCTCATAGATGCCCAGTCTTGAGTTGCTGGATCTGTTTGAAGTTTGACCCATTTAGCACAATGGTTTGCCATACAACAAGATGGAGGGTACTCTAAATGCAAAGATAGGACTTTGCCTCAGCAAGGACTGTTAGATTGTCACTTTTATTGATACTGTAGCAGACAGAAACCGACACCTTTCCTGAGAATGAGTTCAGATATACATTTTTTCCCTCTTGTTGATTCCCTCGCCTCCTGCCACTGATCCAGGCTAGCAGCAATGTCCTTTAGGATCGAACCAGCTCAATCCGTTGTTCTGCTGCCAAGCAACCTTTCATGGTGGACATTGAAATTTCCACCCAGGGTAAATTTTGCACCTTTGCAATGTTCATGTTAAACATGAAGGAGTTCTGATTCATAAGCTGAGGGTGGACAGTTTGTGATAATCAGCAGGTGGTTTCCTTGCCCATGTTTCACCTGATGCCAGGAGACTTCCTGGGGTCTGGAGTCAATGTTGAGGACTCCCAGGACAACACCCTCCCATCTGTATACCATTGTGCTGCTACCTCTGCTGGGTCTGTCCTGCCAGTGGGACAGGGCATATCCAAAGATGGTGATGCTGGTGCCTGGGACGTTAATGTCATATATAAAGGCATTAATTGCAGATTTCTGCAAAGCATCCTTTCTTTATTGTACTTTTACTGAGAAAAATCTGACAATGTTTCTTCTCTGACAAACAAACACATTTCGATCTCAGTGTTTCCTTCTGTCCACATTGCCATCAAAATTTATGTCGGCTTTAAACTGCCACATTGCACCAACTGGGAAACAAAACGTAAAGGAGTTTTTTTTTGTGACATACCAACAGAAAGAAAAATCTATTGATCTAGCTTCAATCGCAAAGAGTGGAGAGTAGCTTGAATCTATCATTAGTTTATGGGGGACTACCAGGGGTCTCGCACCAGGACAATAATTAACCCAGTGAATCGCCACTTCCACATCAGAGACCAAAAAGAAGATTGTTATTGCCGAGCAGAGACAGTCGAAAGAGAAGTTATTGATTGTCTGTAATCTCATTCCCCTTTTAGAGATTTCACGGAAGAGGTTCTCTATTGTGTTGACCAGTTTTTAACAGAACCAGTCAGTTTCCGGCTTACAGTCCACAGATATAAAATTTCCAAATCAGGATGAATGTCATAAAACAATTCTGACACACACTACTCCCTATTAATAATCTGCAAATATTGGTTACTCATTATCCAAAACTAAACTGGTGATTAAATCATGTGTTCCACCATTTTGATGGGGAGGCAATGGCCTAGTGGTATTAGCGCTGGATGGTTAATCCAGAGACCCAGATAACGTTCTGGGGACCCAGGTTTGAATCCTGCAACGGCAGATGGTGGAATTTGAATTCAATAAAATATCTGGAATTGAGAACCTAATGATGACCATGAATCCTTTGTCAATTGTTGGGAAAAACCCATCTGGTTCACTGATAACACAGTGTGGAGCTGGAGGAGCTCAGCAGGCCAGGCAGCATCAGAGGAGCAGGAAAGTTTTCTGAAGAAGGGTCCTGACTCAAAATGTCAACGTTCCTGCTCCTCTGATGCTGCCTGGCCTGCTGAGCTCCTCCAGCTCCACACTGTGTTATCTCTGACTCTAGCATCGGCAGTTCTTAATATCTCCATCTGGTTGGCTAGTATCCAGAAACTGCCATCCTTAAATGGTCAGTCCTACGTGTGACTCCAGACCCACAGCAATGTGGCTGACTCTGAACTGTCCTCTGGTCAGTTAGGGATGGGCAAAAATGCTGCGTAGCCAGCGATGCCCTCATCCTGTTAATGAATAAAGGGGAAAAAAATTATCTTTTGATTTTGTGAGACACATCAGATCAATTCAGGCGTTTGATCAACTTTTTTTTACATTCCTTCATGGGATGAGGGCGTAGATGGCTAGGCCAGCATGTATTTCCCATCTCTAATTGCCCAGAGGGCAGTTAAGAGTCAATCACATTGCTGTGATCTGGAGTCAAACGTAAGCTAGACCAGGTAAGGCTCTCTGCTCCTATGATGCTGCTTGGCCTGCTGTGTTCATCCAGCCCTGCACCTTGTTGTCTCAGGTAAGGATGGCTGTTTCCTTCCGAAAAGGAAATCAAAAAATCTTAGAATCATAAAGTAATGCAGCATGGAAACAGGCCCTTCAGCCCAAACTGGTCCATGCTGACCATGGAGCCCACTCATCTAGTTTCAATTGCCCGCTTTTAGTCCATATCCCTCTAAGCCCTTCCCATCCATGGACCTATCCAAATAGTTTTTCAATGTTGCTATTGTACCTGCCTCAACCACTTTTTCTGGCAGCCCATTCCATATTCGCACCACTTTCTGTGTGAAGAAGTTGCCCCTCATGTTTTCTTAAATCTTTCCCCTTTCACCTTAAACCTATGCCTTCTAGTTTTCAATTCCCCATCCCTGAGAAAAATACCTTATGTATTCATCCTATCTATACGCCTCATGATTTTATACACCTCAATAATGTCACCCCTCATTCTCCATTCCAAGGAATAAAATACAATCCTGGCCAACCTCTCCCTGTTACTCATGCCTACTAGTCCTGGCAACATCCCTGTAAATCATCTTTGCACACTTTCCAGTTTAACTACGCTTTCCTATAACTGGGTGACCAAAACTGTACACAAAACCTCATGTGTGGCCATACCAATGACTTATACAACCGTAACATAATGTTCCAATTCCTAAACGCAATGCCTTGACAGATGAAGGCCAGCATGCTAAATGCCTTCTTCAACACCCTGTCCACCTGTGATGCCGCTTACAATGTACCACAACACTCCTCAGGACCTCACCATTTACTGTATAAATCCTACCTTTGTTTGACTTTCCAAAATGCAACACCTCACACTTATCTGTATTGAATTGCATTTGACAATCCTCAGTCCACTTCCCCATCTGATCAAGATCCCTCTGTAATATTCGATAACCTTCCTCACTATCAATGATACCTCCTAATTTTGTATCATCCGCAGACTTACTAATCATGCTTTGTACATTCACATCTAGATCATTTATGTCAATAACAAATAACAAAGGTCCCAGCACCGACCCCTGTGGCACACTAGTTACACACACTAGTCCAGTCCAACGAACAACCTTCAACCATCACCCTCTGCTTCCTAGCATTGAGCCACTTTTGAATCCAATTAGCTAGCTGTCCCTGGATCCCATGCAACCTAACATTCATGACTAGCCTGTCATGCTGGACCTTGTCAAAGGTCTTCCTAAAGTCCAGATAGACAACATCCATTGTCCTACCTTCATCTATCCTTTTGCTTAACTCTTCAAAAAAGTTTAAAAGATTAGTCAGACGTGAATTCCTGCAAACAAATCCATGCTGACTATCCCTAATCAGACCACAACCATCCAAATATTGGTTGATCCTGTCCCTCAGTATCCTCTCCAATATCTTGCCTATTACGGATGTCAGGCTCACTGGCCTGTAGTTCCCTGTCTTGTTGTTGCTACTTTTCTTAAACAATGAAACAACATTAGCCATCCTCTAGTCTTCCCAAACTTCACCATTGGCTAAAGATGAAATTTGCAAGGGCCTCTGCAATTTCTTCCCGAGCCTCCCACAACATCTGAGGATGGACTTGATCAGGCCCAGGGGATTTATCCACTTTAATGTGCTTTAAGGCTGCAAACACTTCCTCTCTGGTAATGTGTATGTGGTCCAAAACATCCCCACTTGTTTCCTTTATTTCCTTAGCATCCATAATTCTCCCCTTAGTAAACACTGAGGAGAAATATTCATTAAAAATCTCCCCCATCTCCTGTGGATCCACACATAAGCAACCATGCTGATCTTTCAGGGGACGTATTCTCTTCCTAGCCACCCTCTTAATATAGCTACAGAAACTCTTGGAATTATCTTTAACTTTATCTGCCACATCCTTTTCATACCCTCTTTTTGCTCTTCTGATTTCCTTCTTATGTGTGTTCCTACACTTTTATAGTCATCTAGGGATTCACTTGTGCCAGATAGCTTAAACCCTTCTTCTTCTCCTGGCCAGAGCCTCAATATCCCTCGTCAGCCGGGGATCCCTAAGCCTGCCAGCTTTTCCTTTCACCCTCACAGGGCCATATTGTCCCTTAACTCTTGATATCACATTTTTAAAAGCCTCCCATTTGCCAGTTGTTCCTTTTCCTTCAAACAGACTCACCCAATCGACCGCTGCTAGATCTTGTCCAATGGCTCCAAGATTGGCCCTGCTCCAGTTCAGCACCTTATCCTGTAGACCTACCCTACTTTTTCCATAACAATGTTAAAACTAGGAGAGTTATGGTCACTGAACCCAAAGTGCTGTTCGAATGACACTTCAGTCACTTGGCTGACCTGATTTCCTAAGAGGATTTCAAGAAGGATCCCAACCTGAAACATCAACTTTCCTGCTCCTCTGATGCTGCTTAGCTCTATCTGGATTCCATGTGATCTAACCTTGCTAACTATTCTACCATGCAGAACGTTATTGAACGCCTTGCTGAAATCAATGTCCACGCTCTGCCTTCATCAATCTTCCTTGTCACTTCTTCAAAAAACTCAATTAAGTTAGTGAGATATGACTTCCTACACACAAAGCCATGTTGACTATTCCTAATCAGTCCTTGCCTTTCCAAATACATATAAATGCTGACCCTCAGGGTTCCCTCCAACAACTTGCCGACCACCTATGTCAGGATCACTGGTCTATAGTTTCCTGACTTTTCCTTACTACCTTTCTTAAATAGTGGCACCAATATTAGTCACCCTCCAGTCTTCCAGCACCTTGCCCATTGCTTTCAAGGAGCCCAGCAATCACTTTCTTAGCTTCCCACAAAGTTCAGGGATAGACCTAATCAGGTTCTGCAGATTTATCCACCTTTATGCGTTTTAAGATGTGCAACACCTCCTCCTCTGTAAGATGGACACTTTTCAAGATATCTCTAGCTTCCATATCCTTCTCCATACTAATACTAATGCAAAATACTCATTTAGTATCTCACCCAGCTCCTGCGGTTCCCTACATAGGTGGCCTTGCTGATCTTTAAGGGGCTTTTTTCTCTCCCTAGTTACTCTTTTGCCCTTAATGTATTTGCAGAATCTCTTTTGATTCTCCTTAACCTTTTTTTGCCAAAGCTATCTCATGTCCCCTTTTTTGCTGTCTTGATTTCCCTCTTGAATATGCTCCTACTGCCCTTATACTCCTTAAGAGATTCATTTGATCCCAACAGTCTATCCCTACCATATGCCTCCTTGTTTTTCTTGACAGGTACTTCAATTTCTCCAGTCATCCAGCATCTACCAGCCTTGCCCTTGACAACAACAGGACCACACTGCCTCTGGACTCTGGGTATCTCATTTTGTTAGCTGGAACACTCTGACTTACTCTGTGTAACTTGTTAAAGCTCATTCCACAGGCATTTTGTTAGAACTCTTTAATTCAGTCTCTGTAACTGGTCCATGATCTTTCCACAGTCAGTTTACTGAAACACTGTCACTCAATCTGTCTAACTGGTTAAAGCTATTTCCACACTCAGTTTACTGGAGCAAGCATCTCAAGTTTCTGTAACTGGATAAAACTGTTTCCATTGTCAGTTCACCGGAACACTATCACTCAGTCTCTGTGATAGTAGGAACTGCAGATGCTGGAGAATCCGAGACAACAAGGTGCAGGGCTGGATGAACACAGCAGGCCAAGCAGCATCATA
>NC_063373.1:11584038-11619967 GCF_021869965.1 Rhincodon typus | reverse complement strand
GGGGAAGGGTCTAGGCCCAAAACGTCAGCCTTCCTGCTCCTCTGATGCTGCTTGGCCTGCTGTGTTCATCCAGCTCTACACCTTGTTTTCTCTGAGTGCCATTCTCCTGTCTTCTCTCCAGAACCCTGCACATTGCTCCTTTCCAAATAATAATCTGCTCCTGAATGTTTCAATTGGCCCTGCCTCCATCACACTCTCAGGTAATATATTTTAGACTGTAACTACTTGAGTGAACCTGCCTCCACCACACTCCCAGGCAGTATATTGTAGTCCCTACCCACTCAAGTGAACATCCCTCCATCACATTCTCAGATAATACATTCTAAACGCTAACACCTCGAGAGAACCTGCTTCCCCCACACTCCTCGGCAGTGCATTCTTGACCCTAACCACAGTGTAGAAAAGATGCTAAGGCAGGGGCATCCTGGAAGTGTACATCAAATTTTCAAAAGGGTTGCCACTCCAAAAGCTAAAGAAAGCTCTTGAAACTGCTCATGTCCATGAAACATGGAAATCAGAGAAATTAATAACAACAGCACGTAGCAGCTTTGCGTTATGAGGAAAACAGAACAACAGTGAATACCCAGAACAATATGTGATCAAGTGATGCCATCATTGATCACATGAACTATGACTAGACTCAGTGATGAGTTAATCAGAGAAGAACCAGGATAAAGGGGATCCTTCTGAAAAGGCCTGCTGCAGATTGGAGTCACAATCAGAGGTTAAAGCCCCAAAGTAAGACAGAAATTTTTGAAGATCAAATATATTGCTGCTGCGAAAGCTGTGAGAATCGTTTGTGTGTTCTACCATCCAGTTCTCAATTCAAGTGATATGACCTGTGGCAAATATTAAATCACTGTTCAATCTGCTTGATACATTTGACTTGAAAGTTGGTAAATCATTCTGACTTTGTCACAATAAAATCAATTCATAACATTTGACTCTGTTGCCAAGTTGATTGCCTGCTTGAAAAGGAGAGCAAATCCCCAAAATCAAACAATGCAGCATGTCCAATCCAAGCTGGGAGCCACTGGGAACATGAACAGTCAAAGGGATGTTCAGTGTACAGATTTGGGGTGGTGGTTGGTGCTGGTGCTGGGAAATATGTAGTGATTGGAACAAGATCAGCCAGTTGGACCTCATAGATTATGATTTCCCTGATTGGAGCTGTTATTCTGGTCCAATCAGATAGCACTGACTGACAGATATAAACATGAGTGTCAATATAACCAGGAGATGAGAATCTCCTCAGTTGAGAAAAAAAAGTATGAGTGTCAGAGATTCTTGCACTCTGATAGCTGACTCTGAAGATGCAATACTAACGTGAAAGATTGTTCGTGTGTAAGTAAAGGGTGACATGATGATGGGACACTGGCTCTGTGTTGTATTTCAAGCTGTTCATTCTGAAGTAACCCCACCCAAAATAGTGACCATTAATTTCTCACTTTTTAATGATGAATGTGTATTTCCACATTTTTCTAATTTTGTTTTTTTTCCATTTCAAGTTGTGGAACTCTTGCCTGGTGTTCAGCTTGTATTGAAATTGTAAAACAGATGGCCTCAGCTGCAGCATTGCATCCAGTTCTGTGTTTGCAGTTTAGTTAGGATGCAAGGTATTGGAGTGAATGCAGATTTTTAGTTATTTATTCATGGAATCTGCTGCTGGCAGCATGTATAGCCCATCCAGTTGCTCTGGTGGTATTGGTGAGGTGCCATCTTGAACTGTTGCAGTTGTTGAGTTGTAGGAACACTACATGTGCTGTTGGGAAGGGATTTCAGGATTTTGATTCAGCAACACCAAATCATTGATGATGTAGAGATTATGGTTCCAGAAGGTGTTGTTAAAGGAGCCTGGGTATGTTACTACCCTGCATCTTGTTGGTGTGATAAATTTTGCCACTGTGCATCAGAATGAAGTGATTGAAGGTGGCTGATGGGATCATAATCTAAGAATTGGTAAAATGCAGAGGGAGGCCATTCAGCCCATGTGTCTGTATTGGCTCTCTGAGCAATTCATTGATATCCATTCTGCTGTCTTGCCATTACTGCATTATTTGAATAGGAATACTGTTCAATCTCCTTGCCTTTTGGGTACCTTGATCAAAGTACACAGATTGGAGAATGAATCAAGCATGGCTACTTTGTCTTGGATTGCATCTTGACTGTTTGTTCAAAATGTACTCCACCTGGCAGGTGGGAAGTATCATCTCACATTCTAGCCTTGTGCTTTGTAAATAGTGGAGGGACTTTGAAGGGTAAGACACTGCATAATAGAATCCCTACAGTGCAGAAGGGGGCTATTTGTCCCATCAAGTCTGGACCCAGACCCACCCTGCCAGTCTATCACCATAACCCTGCATTTACCACATCTAATCCATGTAGCTTAGTGCATCCCTGGACACTACAGAGAAGTTTTGGCATAGCCAATGTACCTAACCTGCACATCTTTGGACTGTGGGAGGAAACCAGTGCACCTGGCACTATAGAATTCCCAATGCCTGACTTGTTCTTGTAGTCACATTTGCTATATGGCTGTTTCAGTTCAGGCTTTGGCTGATAATGTGCTCAAGATGTTCACAATGAATTCAAGATCCAAGTGGCTCTGTTGGGACCCGAAATGAGCATCAATGAGTAGACTATTGCCACACATGCTGTTTGATAGCACTGTCCGTAGCATTTTTCATAACTTTGCTAATGATTGAGATTAGATGGATGGAACAGTAATTGGCTGTATTACATTCTATCCTGTCTTGTCAGGACAGAATGCACACGAGCAATTTTTCACATTGTCAGGAAGATGTCTGTTGTAATTGTACTGGATTAGCAGCAGTGCAGCAAAGTCAATACAAAATGATTTCTATCATGGGTTGACAACATTAATTCTTGTAAAAACTACTTTTACAGATGTCATGAGCGATTGTATGCTTTAAAACTAAACAATCTCCTTATTTTTCATCACCTGTCCTTTAGCAGATAATAGAGGACCCTACCCACCCCAAAATGTCAAGTTTCCTGCTCCTCTGATGCTGGCTAACCTGCTGTGTTCCTCCAGCTCCACACTGTGTTATCTCTGACTCCAGCATCTGCAGTTCTTACTATCTCTCATTAGCAGATAATATCACTTTTTTTTCCAGTTTTTAAATGCTGGTGACATATTTCACCACTCCCTGATTGTGAACTCTGAATTTAAAAGGACAATATCAACACAGTCATATTGTTAAACCAGAAGTAAGTTTAATTCACACATTTAGACCTTAGGCATGTGATATGGGGCAGGATGGGCAATTCTTTGCAACACAGGCACACTTGCAAACAAGCAGTGAGAGCTACTTACATTATCCAACAATCAAATAATGTACAAAAACATGCATGGGATACCAGTTAACAATGTCCTTGCTTTTAAGACCAAAAAAGTCCAAAACTTGAGTTTGCAGTCTCAATTTTCCTGCAGACGAAAAATATCTGCTGCTTGAAATCTGCAGCAATCCAGGAGGACTCTCTTCACAAAATAGGTCCGGTCGACTGGCGATCCTTCCTTCACCTTCTTCAGTCACCCTGATGGTATTTCAGCCCCCCCTGGCCTGGGTTGTCGGCATTAGCAGAGGCCATAAGCTCTGGTTGGCTGGTCAGTCATTGAATTGGTGTTAGGCCGAAGCCAGCACAAGGATCTACCAAAATCAACTCAGCTCAACCAACTTTCTTCCAAATTCTGCTCACAATTCAGTGAAGATCTCATGATCTTCTATGATGAAAGTTCTCAGGTCAGACTCAGGATCAAGGCACCTTCCCTGCAAGGTATGTATGGGTGAGAAGCCATTAACTTTTTAAAATCCAAAATACACTTTCTTCATAAAATGGTCAAGCCACAGGCCTACAATTTGGTCGGGTGGAAACGATTGTTGTTTCTCTGGTCTGGGTATCCTGGTGTGAGGAGGCAACTTCACCATCTTTGAAGTGAAGGAGGTGGAGGGTGGGTGCTACTTCACAGCAGACGATGTGGACAGAAATGCTTCCCTGAGACTAATTAGCGTCTCCGTCCTAGTGGTAAAGTGTGAGTGATTGACTGTCTGCAGCAGGTCCCACTGCAACTGGCAATATCCAGGCCTGTTATTCCAGTAGGACACTTCAACTGCATCGTTGATGCAGAATGGCCAATCCAAAGGGACTCTCAGCAAACCGGATGCCATGTCCAGATTCCTGATGGAAAGGTTTTAAGTTGCAAATCTCCATGATGTTTTCAGAACCCTTGCAGATGGAGTGCAACGTAGATACACCTGGCCGCAGCTAGACAGGTCTATTGCTCAAGGCTAGATTTCCTGTTTGCATCCCGTACGTTCTCAGTCAGATCCATTGATGTTAAGCCGATGTTATTCTTTGACCACTGCCTCCTGCTGGCCGACTGTCACCTACAGGATAACCAGCAGGCTGGCAAGGGAATGTGGGAGCTGACCGTGAAATTGTTGACTCCAGAAAACATTGAGGAGCTCAAAACGGGTCACAGAGGTTGGAGAACAGTGAAACCCCTCTCTGAGTCTTAGTCGAACTGGTAGTAAACAGACAAGGGGAACATCAAGAGGTTCTTTATCCTGAAAGGTGTTCAGAAGGTGAGAGAGAGTTTTCCCTGTCTCTCCAAATCCAGAAAAAGCATGTAGAACCAGCTCCTGCTGCAGACAATGGGAGTCATTGTTACAAGGATCTCCAGGAGGTGAACAGCCAGGAAGGCTCATCTGTTGCCTCAGAGGCCTCCAAGGTAATCTTCCAGGCCAGGGTCTGCACCATGGAGTTGGATGAGACGTGCTTGCATTTTTTTTTCTTCCAGAATGTGCTCAAGGAGAGCTCTGTGCACAGCTGCCTGAAGAAAGAAGATGGCTCAGTAACGTCACCTTGGTCTGACATCCTGAGCATCAGCAAGTCCTTTTGTGCCAGGCTGTATGACATGAAGCTCACAGAAAATGCAGCCTCCAGTTGTTCCTGTTGTCTATCACAGATAGATGACAGCAGGCAGGAGAGGCTGTAACAACTGTTATCTCAGGATGAGCTGACCAAGACCCTCCAGTCCTTAGGAAACAATAAAACTCCTCCTGGAAGCAACAGCTTAACAACCAAGTTGTATTTGGCTCTGGACAGGACCTGCTGGAGGTGTATAACAGTGTGCTTTCCATTAGGTAGAACGTGTGACTCCAAGAGGAAAGGTATCATCAGAATCCACTACAAGTGGAAGGGGGACAGGGAAGAAGTTAGAAATTGGTTGCTAATTTCACTGCTGAATGCAGACTACAAAATCCTATTTGTGGTCATTGCCAACCAGCTCAGCTCAGGTCTGGGATTGGTGATTCACTTCAACCAAACCTGTGTTGTACTGGGTAGGACGATCTGAGACAATTTAATCTAAAGGAGTTAAGATCACTGAATGCAAAATGATCCCTCACTGATATGTCAACCAATTTTGTCAGAATCCTGTCTGTTTTGTCTCCCCCTTCAGAATGCACTGCAGTCATTCAGTAATATCTCTGACCTAGGCACCAGGGAGGCAATATCTCATTCTGGAGTTTAGTTTGTGGATGCAGAAACTACTGTTTGTTCCCCACACAACTGCAGAAACTCAAGGATTACTTCTGGTGCCACATGCTAGTGACAGTAGGAATAGGAGGGTGGGCAGATAGATGCATGGTTGAGGAGACAGTGCAGCGATTCAGGTTTTTTTTGATCTCTTTGGGGCAGAAATGACTTGTTCAAGATGGATGCGCTGTACCTAAACTGGAGGGGGTCCAATACCCTGGCGGGCAGATTTGCTCATGCTACGCAGGAGACTGGGATCCTAAGCAGTGGTGAGAAAAGAGAAGATTGAGGCTGGTTCGGAAGTTTAAAGGGAGCAGAGAAATAGACTAGGCAAGAAAGCACAGTAGACGTGAGATTGAATTTAACCTGCATTCATTTCAATGCAAGACTAACAGGGCAGATGAACTCAGGGCATGGATGGGAATATGAGACTGCAATGTTTCAGCTATACCAGAAACATGGCTGAAGGAGTGACAGGACTGGTAGTGCAAAGTTCTGGGATATAGTTGCTATAGGAAGGATAGAAAGGCGGGCAAGAGAGGAGTGGCAGTGGCATTTTTAATCAGTGAAAACATCACTACTGTACTTAGAGAGGATATTCCTGGGAGATCATCCAGTGAAGCTACATGGGTGAAACTGAGAAATAACAAGGCAATGATCACCTTGATGGGATTGTATTATAGAGCCCCTCAGTAGTCAGCGGGAAATTGAAGAGCAGACATATGGGAAGATTTCAGATATCTGTGAGAATAATGTGGTTGTAATAATAGGGAATTTAAACTTTCCAATCATAAACTGGGATTGCCACAGTGTTAAGGGCTTGGATGAGGAGGAATTTAAGTGTGTTGAAGAAAATTTTCTGTATCAAGATGTCGATGTTGAGAGAAGGAACAAAACTCTACCTTCTCTTGGGAATTAATTTAGGACAAGTGACTGAGGTGTTAGTGGGGGAGCACTTTGAGACCAGTGACCATAATTTGATTAGTTTTAAAATAGTTATGGAAAAGGATAGGCCTTGTAAAAAAAGTTAAAGTTTTAGATTGGAGCAAGGCCAATTTTGACTGTATTAGACAGGAACTTTCAAGGGAGGCTGCTCACAGGTAAAGGGACAACTGGCAAGTGGGAGGCTTTCAAATGTGAGATATTGAGAGTTCAAAGACAATTTTTTTTTTAGATTGAAAGGCATGGCTGGGGGGGAGTCAGGAACAATGGATGAATAGAAATATTAAGGAGGCATATGTCAGGTATAGACAACTGGGGTAAAGTGAATCCCTTGAGGAGTAAAGGCAGAGTAGGAGCATACTTGTGAAATCAGAAGGGCAAAAAAGGGATATGAGATAACCTTGGCAAGTAAGGTTAAAGAGATTCTACAGGTACATTTAAGGGCAAAAGAGCAACTAGGGAAAACACAGGGCCCCTTAAAGATCAATGAGGCTATCTGTGGAAACACAGGAGATGGGTGAGATTCTAAATGAATATTTCACATCAGTATTTACTGTGGAGAAAGACATGGAAGCTAGGGAACTTGGAAAAATAGTGGTGTCTTAAAAACAATCCACGTTACAGAAGAGGAGTTGCTGGAAGTCTTAAAATCATAAAGGTAGATAAATCCAGTACTTTATCAAATGCATGCCAGGATATTGTAGGAAGCTAGGGAAGAAATTGCAGGTCCCTAGCAGAGATACCTGTATCACCTACAGCCACAGGTGAGATGCCAGAAGACTGGAGGGTGGCTAATGTGCCTTTATTTAAGAAAGACTGAAAGGAAAGGCCAGGGAACTATGGACTGGTGAGTCTGACATCAGTGGTGGGTAAGTTGTTGGATGGGATTCTAAGAAACAGGATTTATATGCATTGGAGAGGGCAAGGACTGATTAGGAATGGCTTTGTGAGTGGGAAATTGTGTCTCTCAAACCTAATTGAGTTTTTTTTCTGAGGATGTGACCAAGCAGATAGATGAGTGTAGAGAGGTAGACATTGTCTACATGGAGTTTAGCAAGGCCTTCAAGATTCCACATGGTAGACTGGTTAGTGAAGCTAGATCACATGGGATCCAGAGAGAGTTAGCCAATTGTATACAAAATTGGTTTGACAGCAAAAGACAGATGGTGGTTTTCCTGTAAGAGGGCAGTATGTTGAGAGTGTGCTCTGCTTGCTGCCTGCATCAGTTGGAGAGGGAAGTAGAAACATCTGCTTCCTGGGAGGAGCTGCTATTGCTGATTGAGGGCTAGAGCCTGGGGGCTTGCTTACTGCAACGTGTCTTGCCTTGAGAGACTTGAGCTTTTGGAAACCTGTTGCTTGTGTCCCTCCTCGCTGAGTTTAAGATTAAAGTCAGAACACCTGTGACAGGGAGGAGCTGCTGCTGCTGCTGAATTGAGGGCTCCCTGTTGCTGCTGCCCTGGGAATCCTGGTGGCCTGCATTTCTGCTTGTTTGGTGCCCTGGAGGATTGGCACCTGGAACCTGGGCTTTTTTCTTCAGTCAGGGAATTTGGGCCTCAACGTTGACAGCTTGGGGCCTGAACACCTCTGATGTGAGTGACTGTAATTTGGAGTGTGTGGGGCCTGGAACTATTTGAAACTGGTTCCCCTCCTTGTTACTACTTCCTGTCTGTGGCCCATACTATCATCACTTGCTGCCAGTGACTGCTGCCATTTGGACTTTGGGGAACTGATCTTTTTGAGGTTGTAGACCTGCACGCTGAGCTGGTGTGTTTGCAGATGTTTTGTCACCGGGCTAGGTAACATCATCAGTGCGCCTCTGGTGAAGCGTTGGTGTTCGGTCCCGCACGTTATTTATTACACCTCGGTTTGCTGGGGTGGTTGGCATCTCTTCTGGTTCTGTTCCTTCGGACCCGTAGGTGGGCAGCAGGTTGGGACACAGATGCCTGAGGCAACTGGACTGGCAGGCAGGACCTAAGAAGAATTCAACTATTTGTGTGAGGGTCAATGGCAATTGCAGGACCCTCTAAGACAACATCTGGGGCGGGGCCAGGTCATTCCTACAGAGGAGGGGGGGTCACTGCTTCCTCTTTGTCTCCCACACCCACAGGGGTGTCATTGACGCATCTGACTAGAAAGCTCGGGCTGAAGTGTTACACTCACCTTGAGACATCAATGGGGACATGCGCAGTGGCCTTGGCTGGGGTAGTCAGCGTGGCCCACCATTGTCGCTGCTTCAGCTGTACAGGAAGGTGACCTTCTTCCCGAAGGCTGAGTGGGCGGTGTCCTGGAGAAGGGGCTTACTGTGAGTGGGACTTTCTTGCTTATCGACCCTCTGGAGGTAGCTGCACAGAGGGTCATTTTTATCGAATGTCTTGCGCTTTGTGCCATTTTGAGCTCCTTCTCGCCCCACCTCTGCCAGCTTGGGAAGGTGAGGTCAGGCATCTGTTGCTCAGCATGAAGGAGGCTCACCTGAGACACACTTGATCCTTTTGGTGACAAATCTTCACCTGCCTGGCCCAGGAAGGCGCACTTAATGTCAAGCACGGGGGAGATGCGTAATGGGTCTTCTGGTTGGCGGAGGGTGTGTGGTGTTATGCCTGTAAGGAGGTGAGGCACCTCCCGGATGAACTGCCATGTCTCTGAGGCCACTGCCAACACTTAAGTGGCTGGGGGTGGCACTGTCACCCCTCCCCTCATGCACCCCCCCCCCCCCCCCCCCAGCCCCCACAGGAGGACGCTGCATTGGCTAAGGATACCAGCACAGTGGGGAGAGAGTGTCCGCAGAGGAGGAAGGCCCAGAAGAAAACAAAATGCTTGGGAGTGGTCTGCCAAGAGATTTCCCTGGGTGGCCCTGAGACCATCAGCCCACCAGACCGGGGTGAGTGCAAGAAAGGGATAAGGGGTCAGAGGTGACAATTTGTAGGAGATGGGGTAAGTATCATGACCACCTCAGAGTTAGACGAGACAGTCCCCATCAGGGAACTCCAGAAATTTTTGCAAGTGACACTTAGTTGCTGAGAGAGACTCCAAATGACTATGGACCGGTGGAATACTCTACTACTTCTAGTCCTGTCTGCCTGGCAGCAATTAGGAGTGGACAAGAACATGAGGTGGTGGTGTCAAGGTTTTCTTTGCAGTGTCCTTGAGGGATGAAATGGGGGTAAAAGGTCCCTACCCTCGCTCAAAGTTGATTTATTTGTTTTAACTGGTGATGTTGGCCTCAACCTCAACAGCAGTGGGAAAGCCCAGCACAGATTTTGCATCCTCTCACTTCTCAGAGAATGGGAGTACGCAGTGAGACTCCTGCAAGAAACCATACCATTTGAAGAGACAAAACTGTGTGGCAGAGAAAGGTCTTCATGAGTCACCAGTTCTGGTGGGGTGGTTATTTTGTTGGCCCAATTTTTCCAGCCAGAGATCTTGAGCGTCAAGGAGCTTGTACCAGGCCATCTGGTCCTACTCACAGTTTGTTTCAGAGGCTCATGAATATATATGCGCCTTAGATGGGACCTGAGCAGAGGAGAAATGGGAAAATTGTTGGGATTGAGGGCCATTTAAATCCTCGGGGCCTGATAAACTATATCCCAAAGTAGTTAAGGAAGTGGCTCCAGAAATAGTGAATGCTTTGGTGGTCATCTTCCAGGATTCTATGGACTCTGGAATAGTCCCTGCAGATTGGAGTGTAGCTAATGTCACTCCAATATTCATAAAGGGAGGTAGAGAGGAAAAAGGGAATTTTGGACTGGTGAGCCTAACATTGGTAAGTGGGGATAATTCTCAAATCCATGGTCAAGGAGTTTATAGCAGAGCATTTAGAAAGCAGTGGAAGGATTAGATAGTCAGCATGGATTTATGAAGGAGAAATCATGTTTGACAAATCTGTTGGAATTCTATGGAGATATAACTAGTAGAGTTGACAAGGGGAAGCCAGTTGATACAGTATATTTGGACTTTCAGTAAGCATTTGATTAATGTGCAAGATTAAAGTGCATGTGGTTGGGGGAAGTGTATTGAGATGGATAGGAGAGAGGCAGAGAGGAAACAAAGAGTAGGAATTAATGGGTCCTTTTCAAATTGGCAGGCAGTAACTAGTGGGGTGCCACAGGGCTTGGTGCTGGGACCCCAGCTATTAATGATTTGGGTGAGGAAAGAAAATGTAACATCTCCAAGTTTGCAGATGATGCTAAATTGGGTGGGAGGGTGAACTATTGGTGAGGATGCAAAATCCTTCAGCATGATCTCGACAGGTTGGGTGAGTTGGCAAATCAACAGCAGATGCAGTATAATTTGGATAAATATGAGGTTATTCACTTTTTGGAAGCAAAAACAAGAAGGCAGATTACTACCTGAATGGCTGTAAATTGGGAGAAAGGAGTGTGCTGCAGGACCTGGGCATCACTGGGGACCAGTCGGTGAAGGTAAGCATGCAGGTGCAGCAGGCAGTAAAGAAGGCAAATGGTATGTTGATGTTCATTGTGAGAGGTTTTGAGTACAGGAGCGGGGATGTGTTGTTGCATTTATACAGGGCCTTGATGAGGCCACACCTAGAATATTGTGTGCAGATTTGGTCTCTTTTCTGAGAAAGGATGCTCTTGCTTCCTTTTGTGCAGTGTGGTGAAGGGAGTGCAGTGAAGGTTTACCAGGCTGATTCCGGGGATGGTGGGTCTGACATATGAGGAAAGATTGATGGACTAGGTCGGGATTGTTTTTGCTAGAGTTCAGGTGAATGAGAATGGATCTCATAGACATTTATAAAACTCTAACAGGACTGGACAGGGTAGATGCAAGGAGGGTGTTCCCGATGGTGGGTATGTCCAGAACCAGGGGTCACAGTGTGAGGATTCGGGGTAAACTATTTAGGACAGAGATGAGACATTTCACCACCCAAAGCGTGGTGAGCCTGTGAAATTCAATATCACAGGAAGTAGTTGATGGCAAAGCATTGAATATGTTCAAGAGATTAGATTAGATGGGGCGAATGGGGTCAAAGGTTATGGGGAGAAAGCAGGATTTGCTATTGAGTTGGACGATCAGCCATAATCATAAATAGTGGAGCAAGGCTTGAAGGGCCAAATGGCCTCCTCCTGCTCCTATCTTCTATGTTTCTATGTGCTTCTTTGTAGAAGTGTCTATCCTCCTTAGCTGCATCGGTGAGAGCGAACTCCTTCTTCTTGGGAGATTCAATTGCAACCCTGAGAGGAGGGATTGTGGTGGTACTCCAGAAGAACTCAGCATCGGTGGGGAAGTTGAGGGGACTTGGTTTAAGACCTTTGACTTGGTAGGTGCCTGGTGAAATCTCCATCCTGATTCCATCGCCTTCACCTTTTTGTGAGGGCTGGGGTCGGAGCGTCCAGAATTGACTGCCTCTACGTTTCCAGGGAGTACACCTCTTGTGTTCTGAAGGCCTATGTGGGTGGAGCTTGTACCGTTTGGGGTGATGTTGATGTACTGGCACTTTTTACAAACTGCTGGAGGACGAGGGGTTCCAGAAACCGTTCCATCACTTCTGAACTGCCTGGAGAAGGAAGGGGTGGGGAACTTCTCCTCCTTGAGTCTATGGTGGGACATGGGCAAGACTTCCCTCCGCATTTTCTGTCAGCAGTGATCATGGGGGTTGACGGAGAGGTGGAAATTCAGGATGGAGGAGTTGGGGAAGAAGGTGCTTGACCTGGGGTCACGGCTCGGTCAGCCTCATGTAGACCCGGCCCTGCGGGAGGCGTACAAGGAGAAAGAAGGCTGTGCTCCATGGTCTGCATCTCATAGGGTCCCGGGGTCCGTACGTGAGATGGCGGCTCCAGTTCCTCGGGGATCTTGACCGTGGCTTCCTCCATCTTCAGCTCACTGGGGGGAGAAAAAAGGCATGGGGCCTGCCAGCAGCTCCTTGCGCTGCTGGCCAATGATGGATCCCCCATCTCCGATCTGGAGGGCATGAGGGCCCCAAGTGAGGGATTACTACGCAGCTGCCTTCTTTCTGGATCTGTCCAGCAAAGAAGCTCACAAAGTTCTGCTGTAGGACCTGCCATGGGTCAGCCCTGAGGGCACCAAGAGGCTCGACCCCCCCCCTCTGAGTTTGGAGGAGCTGGCTGGCACCCCTCTGTCTTTCCAGGGGCAGGTCCACAGGGTTGGATGAACTGACCATGGAGTTCTTCATGAGGGGTGATGATGCGCAGGCCCTGGAAGAATCTAATGCGACTGGAGAGATGGCCCTTCCTTGGCGCAGGCAGTCATCACTGGGATATTGGATTTTAAAGCATTGGCATCCAGTGTCTCTTCTCAGCACGGACTACAAGACCCCTGCCGGGGCACTTTTAACTCACCTTGGCACCGTGCTGGACCCAGACCAGCCTTATACCATCCCAGGCTGGAGTATCCATGACAACATCCATGTGCTCTGGGACATGATCCATTATTCCCACAGGGCTGACTTGTTGAGTGCCTTTTAGAACAAGAACAAAGAACAAAGAAAATTACATTACAGGAACAGGCCCTTTGGCCTTCCAACATGCTGCCTGTCACAACTAAAACACCCTGCCCTTCTGGGGACCTTATCCCTCTATTCCCATCCTATTCATGTATTTGTCAAGATGCCCTATCGTATCTGCTTCCACTACCTCCCCCCAGCAGCGAGTTACAGGCACCCACCATCCTCTGTGTAAAAAACCTGCCTCGTACGTAACCTTTAAACCTCGCACCTTTAAACCCATGGCTCTTCCACCCTGGGAAAAAGCTTCTGGCTGTCCACTCTGTTCATGCCCTTCATAATCTTGTAGACCTCTATCAGGTCGCCCTTCAACCTCCGTCGTTCCAGTGAGAATAACCCAAAGTTTCTCCAACCTCTCCTCATAGCTAATGCCCTCCACAGCAGGCAACATCCTGGTAAATTTTTTCTCCCCCTTGATTAGGAAAAGGCATTTGACAGAGTGAATTATGAATATCTGCTTGGGACCCTGTGAGCTTTCACGTCAAGGACATACTTTGGCACCTCATCTGACTTTTGTACACAACCACAGAGTGCCTAGTGAACATTAATACGTCCCTGACAGTGCCCCTGTGCTTTGAGAGAGGTCTGTATTAGGGCTGTCCCCTCTCTGGCCAGCTTTGTTTTCCATGTGGAGCCACTCCTGTGCCCCTCTTGTGTAAGCAGCTGTTGGCTTTTTTTCCCCACAAGGGCCTGGGTCGGAAGTGGTCCTTTCAGGGTATGCTGCATACACTCCACTGCTGCACCTTTGCTCAGACACACCTTTAGTGTGACATTCTGCCCTCTGGTGGAGATTCCCAATGGAGGGTTCTCTACAAAGTGGTTTCCTCCCTTTCATTGGCGATCTCGGGTCGAGAGTGCTGCACATGACGGTCCGTGCAACTGGCAATTAAGCAAATTTGCCAGGTACCAGACCATGTACACATTCTGTGGCCTGAAGGAGGCAGTGTCTCATGTTTATGTTAGGTGCATCCAGTTGCAGCCTCTGTAGTTTTTTTGAGGGGGCTGCTATTAAAATTTTTGTTTCACTTCAGCCCTACACTCCTGATTGATAGACACCCAATGCAGGGAGGGGGCAGACAAGCCTTCTCGTGGCTTTGCTCTGGACCTGTCCAGTCAGCGGGCCAAGGAGGAGCTTGTCGTTTCTGACTGTCCACCTCTCTTTCGTGGTTACCCCTGTGCTTGGGTGTCCCTGGAGCAGGAGCATGTGGTGCTCGCTGATACAATGGAGGCCTTTCATGACCAATGGGCCCTACAGGTGCTGGAGTACACTTTCAGCCGGGCTAACAACAATCTGATTTAGTTAATTTTTTTTGTCGCTTCCATAGTACAAGTTTCCGTTTGAGTTTGAGTTAGTTTTTGATTTAATTTTCATCTGCAATGGATAGAGGTGCCTTTTCCCTCTGATCTTTAGGCCATCATTATCTCTGTCCCAGGAGCAATTGTTAGAGTTTTTTATTTTCCTTTGCATTTGACTGAGTCAAGGAACGTTTATTTCACATTTTGACCGCTTATCGTCTCTGCCCCAAGAGTGGTTGGTAGGGACAGAGTTGAGGAAAGCCATTTTTTTGTTTGTTTGTTTGTTTATTTGGTTTCATCTTCGAGTCACTGGAACTTTTTTCGAGACTTGGAGAAACTTTTTACTTCTCTGTTTTAAAAGAGGTGAGCTTTGCTCTGTACTTAACTTGTTACTGTACCCATCCCAGGAGTGCTGGATCCACTGTTGTTTGTCATTTATCTAAATGATGTGGATGAGAATATAGGAAGCACAGTTAGTAAGTTTGTGAATGACACCAAAATTGATGGCATAGTGGACAGTGAATAAGGTTATCTAAGGAGTATAATGGGATCTTAATCAGCTAGGCCAATGGGCCAAGCAGGGGCAAATGCAGTTTAATTTAGATAAATGTGAGGCGTTGCATTTTGGTAAGACAAACTAGGGCAGGTCTTACACAGTTAATGGTAACCTGCGGGTTCAGGTACATTTTAGTTCCTTGAACTAATAACACAGGATGATTAACTAGAAATTTGGCATGTTTGTCTTCATTAGTCAGAGCATCAGGTATTGGAGTTGGGACATCGTGTTGCAGCTGCACAGGATATTGGTGAGACCACTTTTTGGAGCACTGTTCTAGTCACCCTGCTACAGGAAGGATGCTATTAGATTGAGCAGTGTGCAGAAAAGGTTTCCAAGGATATCACCGGGACTAGAAGGTTTGAGTTAGAAGGAGAGGCTGGATAGGCTGGGACGTTCTTCCTGGAGTGAAAGAGGTTAACGGTTGACCTTATGATCTTTATAAACATTATGACTGGCACAGATAATATGAATAGCAAAGACCTTTTCCCTAGGATAGGGGATTTCAAATCTAAAAAAGTGTGGGTTTAAAAGGTGAGAGAGAAAGATTTACAAGAATCTGACAGGCAACCTCTTCACACAGAGGGAGCTGTGTATAAGGAATGACCTGCCAGGGGAATGTCGCACAGGTGGGTGCAGTCACAACATTTAAAAGACATTTGGACAGGTACATAAATAGGAAAGGTTTGGAGGGACAAGGGCTAAACACAGGCAAATGGGACTAGTTTAGATTGGGAAACCTGGTCAGCATTGACTTATTGGACCGAAGGGTCTGTTTCCATGCTGTATGACTTTACACATCCCCTACCACTGTCATCCTGCCATTCTTTCTCCTCCTCTCTTGTACAGCAAACCCACCCATGGCACCATGAAGTTAGCTGCTACTGCTTTCCCCTGCAAAGTCATCTCCCCAAAGATGGGCACAACTGCTCTAACTGCCTTCCTCTACAGTGGCTGGTGGTCACCCGTGCCCATTCAATTTGCACCTGCGATGTGACCACCTCACTGAATGTGCTATCCACACTTGCTCAGCATTGCAGATGCTCCAGTGAATTCCCCTGCAGCGCCAGCTCTGAAAAGAGGCTCACCAGTAGCTGCAACTAGACACAGTTCCTGCACATTGGGTCACCAGGGACAACTGATTTGCAACATAGCAAGGAGAAGCACATCATGTGTGTGAGATCTGCTTCTTTGATTTCTTTGAAATTACTCTTTTTTCTAATAATTATTATCATGCTCATGTAAGAACACTATTAAGTTACATTCTTTATGTTAACTGTCATTTCCTTTGTCTTCTTTGCTACTTTTACTGGAATAGCCCTGAGTTTCACTTATTACTATGTTTCTCAATTAATATCATCTTCCACAAGAAACACTTTTTTAAAAATCACAAACGAATCAATGCACCTCTTTCCTGTGATATCACTGCTTTTATTTATTTCCCCAATAATCAGTACCCTGAAGGGGCAGGTGTTAAACTAGGAAACCTTCCTCTCTGCTCAGTTGAAGCTGAACAGTATTGCCTTACATACCATAATGTTGAAAAACAACCTATAAACATATTCAAGAGAAAAAACAAAGAGTGTCTCTTCCCTTACACACACGTATGCACACACCCACGCACTATGGAAGCATCATCTCCCAACTGCTAGTGCGAAGTATACCCATTATCTCATTCTTTGTGACAAAGAAATTTCAGGTAGTTCCTTGCACTTATTGCTGTTGGAGGTGAGGATGGAAGATACAGGGGAGACGGAGAGCCCTTTAAAAGAAACTGATCTGCCTGAGAGATATGATAGTGACTTGATGCATTATAGTTTTAACAGGAAACTCATTTATATTACTTTTATTCAAACAGATAACTGGACCTATGGTGTTTACAAACATCAGAAACAGACCCCAGAAAACACGGGGACAATAAAAAGTGCAAATGCTGGAAGCCAGTCCTAATGAAGTGTTTTGGCCGAAAACATTGACTTTCATGCTCCTCTGCTGTCTGACCCGCTGTGCTCTTCCAGCCTCACATCTACGGACCCCAGAAAACATGGTTTTGGAGATGAATGTCAATAGTATCAAATTCCAACCCCTACAGTTACTTGGAAACTTATTGATGTTAAACCAGTCCTGAAGAACCAGAAAATCCAGTTTCTCACACTATGCAGGTGGACAGTCTCTACCCAGTGTGAATGTATTGATGTACAGCGATTTGGGACCATTTCCAAAACCTAACCTATAAACACACAATGGTGTCAAAATTTCAACTGCTAAATCAGCATCTTCGGTCAAGCAGGGTTTAATGAGATCAGTACAAACTGCCCAATAACCACTGTTCATTCCTTGGTTTGAGTTAGAGCAAAACCATTCAACTGCGGTTCTTGTGAACTCGCTGGTGTACTAACAGTTTGGATGACCGAGTGAATCCCTTTCCACACATGGAGCAAGTGAATGGCTTCTCTCCAGTGTGAACTCGCTGGTGTATCAGCAAATGTGTTGACTGAGTGAATCCCTTTCCACAATCGGAGCAGGTGAATGGTTTCTCCCCAGTGTGAATTCGCTGATGTTCCAGAAGTTTGGATGAATGAGTGAATCCTTTTCCACACATGGAGCAAATGAATGGTCTCTCTCCAGTGTGAACTCGCTGGTGTATCAGCAGATGGGATGACTGAGTGAATCCCTTCCCACACTCAGAGCAGATAAATGGTCTCTCTCCAGTGTGAACTCGCTGGTGAATCAGCAGATGGGATGACTGAGTGAATCCCTTCCCACACTCAGTGCAGGTGAATGGTTTCACTCCACTGTGGATTCGCAGATGCCTCAGCAGGCTGGATGACCAAGTGAATCCCTTTCCACACTGGGAGCAGTTGAATGGTTTCTCCCCAGTGTGAACTCGCTGGTGTGCTAACAGGTAGGATGAATCAGCAAAGCTTTTTCCACATGCAGAACACGTATACGGTTTCTCACCACTGGGAATGGTGCTGTGTCCTTCCATATTCAAAATCCAATGATATTCAGGTTAAGCCAAATTGGGTGACTGTATCACAACATTGGTTTGAGTTACCTGACTGCAAATCCCAACCTTCTAATATCCTGTGAAAATTGTTTAAAACAGAAAAAAAAAATGTATTAGAGAACACACAAAAACACAAAAGTTGGGAATTAAGCTGAATGAATCTGGTGTGGGGTGGTACGGGGGTGTAGTTATCACGAAAGCTGCAGCATTGTCATAAAAATCCAGCTGGTTCATGACTGTTCTTCAGGGAAGGGAACTTGGTTTGGTCCTATACAAAATTCTGATTTCTATTGAGGCAGCGGTGGGGGGTTCCAAAGTGATTTGGGAGAGACAGAGAGTGAAGGACTTTATACTGTCTACAACTTGAGCACATCATCCACATTCAGTCCACACCTACACAAGACTCTGGCCTCTGTGGGAGAAAAACAGAAAGGGAGAGGCAGGTGGTAAAGGAGAGCAATATGACTTTAACGATCAGAATTCTAAAAGAATCTTCCAAACCACTAACAAACTTCCACTAGCTACAGGCCCAGGGTAGCAGATGTATGTGAACACTATCATTTTCCAGTCACATACTGTCCTGACTTGTCTGACATCCAGTAATGGATGCACAGAAACTTCCTCCATGTAAATATTATGAAGACTGAAGCCAGTGTCTTCATTCGCTCACCACTAACTACCTCTCTGGTAACTGTGCGAAACTGAACCAGACTGGTTCACAACTCAAGTGGAATATTTCACAGTAAGGTGCTAACCCTATCGCAGCTTCCAACCACACATCCCCAACATCACCAAGACCAACTATTTCCATCCCAGTAGCATCACCTGAATCCACCCCAGTCTCAGCTCATTAGCCACTGAAACTCTTATCCACTCCTTTGTTATCTCTCGACTTAGCTACCTTAACACATTCCAGGCAGTCCTCCTACATTACAACCTCCCGCTCATCCCGAGATCATAGAAAACCCTTCTGCCTGTGCATAGCTGGTAATACAGCAGAACATAGTCAGGTAACGGGCAGAAGGCAAACCTCGTTTAGTCACTGTAGGCAGAAGTAACAGTGAAATGTAAGAATGTAAAGAGAAGCCTGGGAACTATAGACCTGTGAATCGGACTTCAGTGTTGGGTAAGTTAGACGAAAGAACAAAGAACAAAGAACAATACATCACAGGAACAGGCCCTTCGGCCCTCTAAGCCTGCGCTGCAACATTTTGTCCTTGCATACTGAAACTGTTTTCACTTACGTGATACATATCCCTCTGTTCCCTTCCTTTTCATGTATTCGTCCAGGTACTTCTTGAATGCAGCTATTGTGTCTGCTTCCACAACCTCCTCTGGCAACGTGTTTCAGGCACTCACCACCCTTTGTGTGAAAAAATTGCCTTGGACATCTCTTTTAAACTTTGCCCCCACCTTGCACCTTAAACCTGCGTCCCCTAGTAATTGACTCCTCCACCCAGGGAAAAAGCCTCATACTTTTCACTCTATCCATGTCATTCACAATCTTATTATGTATATTAGGTTGCCCCTCAACCTCCTACGTTCCAGTGAAAACAAACCCAGTCTAGCCAACCTTTCTTCATAGCTAAAAATCCCTCATACCAGACAACATCCTGGTAAACCTTCTCTGTACCCTCTTCTGATAGCGTGGTGACCAGAACTGTGCACATATTCCAAGTGTGGCCTAACTGAAGTTCTATAAAGCTGCAGTGTAACTTGTCTATCCTTATGCTCCTTCCAATGAAGACAAGCATGCTAGAAGCCTTTTTTTCAAAACTACCTTGTCTACCTGCGTTGCCACTTTCAGTGATCTGTGGACCCGCACACTCAGATCCCTCTACATATCAATATTCTTAAGGGTTCTGCTATTCACTGTATAATTTCTACCTGTACTTGACCTTCCAAAATGCATCATTTCACATGTGTCCGGATTAAATTCCACCTGCCATTTTTCTGCCCATGCCTCCAACCGATCAATATCATAGAATCCCTACAGTGTGGAAACAGGCCCTTTGACCCAACAAGTCCACACCAACCCTCAGAGCATCCCACCCAGACGCATCCCCCTATAACCCACCTAATCTACACATCCCTGAACACCATGGGCAATTTAGCTTGGCCAATCCACCTAGCCTGCACATCTTTGGACTGTGGGAGGAAACCGGAGTACCCGGAGGAAACCCACGCAGACGTGGGGAGAACGTGCAAACTGTGACTACCATGTGACTTCACCTTTTGTACCAGTCTGCCATGAGGGATCTTGTTAAAGGCTTTACTGAAGTCCATGTAGACAACATCAACCGCTTTTCCATTAATCATCTTTGTCACCTCCTCAAAAAAAAAACTCGATCAAGTTAGTGAGTCACGACCTCGCCCGCACAAAACCATCCTGCCTATCACTATCAAGTCCATTTGGTTCCAAATACGTACAGATCTTGTCCCAGAGAATCATTTCCAATAATTTCTCTACCACCGAAGTGAGACTAACAGGCCTGTAATTTCCAGGATCATGCTTGCTACCCTTCTTAAACAATGGGACAACATTGGCTATTCTCCAGATCTTGGGACCTCACCTCTGGCCAAAGAGGACACAAAGATGTCTGTCAATGCTCCAATAATTTGTTCTCTTGCCTCCCTCAATATTCTGGGATAGATACCATCAGGGCCTGGGGACTTAACCACCTTAAGACATTTTAAGATGCACAACACCTCTTCCTTTTTAATACCAACTTGGCTAAGAAACTTGGCACTCCCTTCCCTGACATCATCCTCCATCAATTCCTTCTCTTTGGTGAATACCAATGCAAAGTATTCGTTTAGGACCTCACCCACCTCTTCTGGTTCCACACACAGATTCCCTCCTTTGTCCTTGAGTGGGCCAACCCTTTCCCTGGGTACCTTCTTGCTTGTTATATATGTATTAAAAGCCATGGGATTCTCCTAAATCCTGTTTGCTAAGGACACCTTTTCATGACCCCTTTTAGCTCTTCTAATTCATTACTTAAGTTATTTCCCACTCTCCTATATACTTGAAGGGCTTCATCAGTTCCCATCCTCCTAGACCTTACGTATGCTTCCTTATGCTTTCTGACCAAGGTCCTAACATCCCTGGTCATCCAAGGTTCACGTAACTTGCCATACCTATCCTTCACTCTCACAGAATTCTTACCAAGTGCCACTTGAAACATTCCCGCTTGCCCGATGTAGATTTATCCTTAAAAAGGTGCTTCCAATCCTAATATTGTTGTAGTTCACCTTCCCCCAATGTAACACCTTCACCTGAGGACTGCTGTTATCCTTATCCAGAAGTATCTTAAAAGTATATTATGGTCACTAATCCTGAAACTTCACTCACCTGCCAAGCTCATTTCCCAAAACCAGGTCCAGCATAACCCTTTCGCTGGTTGGACTGTTTACATATTGCATCAAGTTTCCCTCCTGAATGGTCCTTACAAATTCTGCCCCATCCAAGCTCCTATAACAGAGCGAGTCCCAGTTAAAAATCACCCAACACAATAACCCTGCTGTTTTACATCTTTCCAAAAATCTGTCTACATATTCTCTCCTCTAACTCCTGCTGGCTGTTGGGATGCCTGTAGTATACCCCCAGCATTGTGATTTCACCTTTCCTATTCCCGAGTTCTACCCATATTGCCTTACTGCACAAGTCCTCTGATATATCCTCCCTCAGGACAGCTGTGAGATTCTCCTTTACCAGTAATGCAACACCCCCTACCCCTTTTACCTCCCTTGTTGGAAATGATTCTGAAAGAAAGGATTTTTATACATTTGGAGAACAAGGAATAATTAGAGATATTCAGCATGGTTGTGCGTGAGGGAAGTAGTGTCTCACAAACTTGATTGAGTTTTTTGAGGAAGTAACCAAGCAAATTGGTAAGGGCAGAGCGGCAGACACTGTTTTCTTGGACTTCAGGAAAGCCTTTGACAAGTTTCTGCCTGGTACACTAATTAGTAAAAAGTTAGATTCACATGGAATCACAGGGTGAGCTGCTGCCAATTGGATATAAAATTGGCTTAATAGCAACAGAGGTAATGGACTGGAGGCCTGTGACCAGCAGTGTCCCAGAGGGCTTGGTGCTGGGTCCAATTTTGTTTGTCATTTATATAAATGATTTAGAAAAGAATACAGAAAGCATATTTTGCAGACAACACCAAGAGTGGTGGTATAGTCGACAGTGAAGAAGGTTACTTAACATTACAAAGATATCTTGTTCAATTTGGTCAATGGGCTGAAGAGTGGCAGATGGAGTTTAATTTGGAAAAATGTGAGGTATTGCATTTTGGTAAAACAAACAAAGGCAAGATTTATCCAATTAAACGTAGGGCCTTGGGCAATGTTGTAGAACAGAGAGAGCTAGGGGTTCAGGTTCACAATTCTTTGAAATTTGCATTATGTATAGATAGGGTGGTTAAGAAGGTATTTGGTATGCTTGCCTTCATTGCTCACTGGATATAGGGACATTATGTTAAAGGTTGAATTAGAATTAGAATTAGCTTTTATTGTCAGATGTACTCACTCACATGACTATAGTGAAAAGTTTGCAAGCTGCCACTTACAGCACCATCTTAGGTACCTTCTGGAGTACTGTGTCCAGTTCTGGTCTCCCTGTTATAGGTAGGATATTATTAAGCTGGAAAGGGTTCAGAAGAGATTGACCAGGATATTGCCAGGAATGGAGGATTTCGGTTATAAGGAGAGCTGGATAGGCTGAGACTTTTTTCACTGGAGTGTAGGAGGTTAAGGGATGACCTTAGAGAGGCTTACAAAATAATGACAGGTACAGATAAGGTGAATGGCAGATGTCTTTTCCCTAGGGTGGGGGATTTCAAGACTAAGGGGCATTTTTTTAAGGTGAGAGGAGAAAAATTTTAAAAAGACTTGAGGGGCTTTTTAAAAAAAAAAACACAGGTTTGGGAATGGAATTAACTTCCAGAGAAAGTGGTGGATGCAGGTACAGTTACAACGTTTAAAAGACACTTAGATAAGCACATGAATAAGAAATGTTTGGAGGAACATGAGCCAAGCGCATGTACGTGGGAATGGTTTAGTTTGGAATTATGGTCGGCATCAGAACGAAGGGTCTGTTTTCATGCTGTAAGATAAACAAGGAGAAGACATCCAACACTAGAGACAGAGGAGGTTAGTCAATGGCAGAGAAGAGATCAGGGAGAGCAGAATTGAAATAGAGCTATGGAGGGTTATGGATTCGGACTTACAGGAAAGGAACAACACCACCATAGTTCCACAGAACCTCTCACATAACAGAGTACAGGTAACTGGGGAAAAACTTTATAGGAGGTAAATTCTCAAAAATACTCACCAGTGAAACAGTCTCACTGTCATCAATTTTACAATCTATTCTAACTTGCAGTTGGAAAGTATTTAAAACAACTTACAGTTGAGGAAATTCCTAGGGAGCAGGTGATGTCAGTTGTAATTGCTGCTGTGTAATAACATCACACTCAGGAACAGAGTATCGGGGTCTGTGCAAACCAAAGATCATGACACATTGTGAATGATGGGAGGCTCCCTGAAAGGAGGCAGAAGAGATTTACCTGAATGGCTCAAGAGATTACAGATTTCAGTTACATTGTTAGAGAAACTGAAATTGTCTGTTTTGGAGTGAGGTAGATTCAGCAGACCTGAAATTGATGTGTTTATGAGAGATTGATATGTGATAGATTAGTAAAAGTTATTCACGGACAGAAAAAAATTTTGGGACACTGAAGTTTTTGGTGAAGGGCCAGTTAGCAGAATGCAAGGAAAAGTTTTATTCAGTAGGTAATAATAATCTGGAATTCAGTGCTTACTTTTAAAGGCCGATGATTTCAAGTAAGTGATTGTCAGACTTCGACGTGATGTTTGGTTTCAGTTTCCTGTTTGTAAATCGCTATGTCGTATCCTGAAAAAGAAGTTTACAACATCCATGACATCACTGTAAGTCTAGGATAGCAATTCAGTCAAGGAAGACAATTTCTCTAGTTTGAATTTGCTGTTATTAACTCCCCCCTCGAACTCCCTGTCAAAGCAAAGGATGTGCATGCTCCCTGCTGCACATATCTCCCCCACCCCCGACAGTCACTTGATTCGAGAATAACGTCTGCTCAGGGTCCCGAGCTTCTGACCTGGGTCTTCTGAACAGATGTTTAGACGATATGGGGACGCAAGTCATGCCATGAGGTCGCGGGATCTGGAAAGTAGGATATTTGCTTCCTTTTCTTTCTGTACCGCCGCTCTTTCTCATGAACAGGATGTTGGATGTGAAAGGCTGATGGACAAGTTGTCTCCATTCTGAACAATGGGAAGCAAACTCCTCCCATTCATTCCGAACAATACCTCTACAAAGATGGCGACCGCGCATGCTCTCTGCAGCCCGAGGTCCAATAAAGATGGCGGCCTCAATCCTTGGGGCGAAGGCCACCAGTTTAAAAAAAACTTGCCCTCGTTCCGTGCAAATAGACCACTGATAACTTCTTTTGCGGTGGGGTGGGGAGTTCCAGCTCACACAAGATATTCAGGGAATCTCCTCGCCGGATCTGTCGATCCCTCCGCCCGCCTCATTTCCATCGTTTTCGGACCGAAGACACCAAAAAATACCGTCGACGGCCGTTTGCCGGTTCCGCGCATGCTCCTTACTGTGTCCGGGACTGCGCCTGCGCATTGCCCTCCTGTTTATGGATGGGGAGCAGTCCCCCGCGGGGAATGCTGGGACTTCAGTCCAGATTGGTAGAAAAGGCATTGCCGACAGACAGCAACATGGTTAACAGAGATAACAAGGTGTAAAGCTGGATGAACACAGCAGGCCAAGAGGTGCAGGAAGGCTGACGTTTCGGGCCTAGACCCTTCTTCAGAAATCGTGTTAACAGAACGTGTTTATATAGCACTTTTAACAACATTTAAAAGAAAATCCTGTGACATTTCACATCACCGATAACATTCCCTACATTGAAAGAGTCCGCACTGGTCTATCCAACCGGGTCTTGAACATACTGCTACAGTTTTCATACATTAAAAAATGGGAACTTGTCCATTTCACCCTAGAACTCAGTTTCATGATTCATCACTTTGCATGGCATCCCTGCTGATGTCTCTATCTCAGCAATGAGTCCATCTGAACCAAATCTTCTCAAAATAGCTGGCCGTACCCAGTATTTCACTTCACCACAGACAAGTTTCCATTTCCCGTGCTCCCAACACCTGTAGATGTTTGATGATTCCCAGCACTTGCGCTGCCATTAAATGTAACATTTTTTTAACTAATGGAAAGCACAGAACAGTCGACCAGAATCAGCAACAGTTGAGATTTCACATCCGAGCTGGAAATATCAACCGTGGAAAAGTTCGAGAACAAAACAGGCGGAGAGAGGGAGTGAAAGAGAAAAGGGAAGGCGTGTGAGAGGTTCTAAACACTGACTGTACAGACGATGCTAGCGAGTGCTCAATTGGTAATGATGTGGCCACTTTATTACCCACTGTTTACATTGGTAAACACGTTACCCCCCACCAAACCAGTCCCAACTGCTCTTTCAAACCAGCACACAGGGATAATAGATTTAGAGATAGTAAGAACTGCCGATGCCGGAGAATCTGAGATAAGGTGTGGAGCTGGATGAACACAGCAGGCCAAGCAGCATCAGAGGAGCAGGAAAGCTGACGTTTCGGGTCTGGACCCTTCTTCAGAAACTTTTTTCTGTGCTGGCATTCCCTCTATTCACCAACATAAAACAAAGAACTGTGGACACTGGAACCTTGAACTAAATACAGAAAATGTTAGAGGAACTCAGCTAGTCTGGCAGCTTCAGTGGACAGAAAGCAGAGCCAACGTTTCGTATCCAGTGTGCTTCCTCAAAGAACAATCGGATCTGCCTTTTATGTGTATAACGAATATATCTATTCTCCCAACCCCACTACTGTTATCCGCTCTGCTGAACTCTTCTTCCCAGCGCGTTCTCACTCCCTTACCCCCACTACTCGTCTGACACTTTCTCCACTGCAATCTCATCACCTCTGAACTGCTTTCATCTCCTCTCCTGGTCTCCCTATCTATCGCTGCTCTTGCTCGTTCCTGCTGTATCTGCGCTTTTTTTTTTATCCCTCTTGTACACTCCGCCATGTCTATACTGCTTTCTGTAGAATCAAATTTATTCGTTCTTCAAGTATGCCTCTTTTCCCCCCAACAGCCTGTACATGTATTGTGTCCTCTTGTTCCGCCTATTAAAATAAAACATAGCAAAATCCATAGCTGAGAAGCGAAAGAAACGTCACTTGTCCAAGAGACTGGAGCCTTAATCCAACCTCTTGGACTGCTCAGCCATGCAACATGACACGGCGCCTTCTTTATTATTGTTTTCGCTGGTAGTATCACTGTAACAAATTATAGTCGAAGAGCTTCGAGCTTGCTCTGCTATTTAATGAATCCATCACGCATTCCCAACCTAAATTCCAAATTCATCTGAGAATAGCGACAAAACAAATAAACACTGCACGAGGAGCAGGAAAAGGGGCAGTGAGACAGGTTGAGTTGCTGGTACCGCCATTCAACACAGATACGATGGGTCGAATGGTCACATGCATTGTTGCAAATCTTCTGCAATTTTATTTGCGCAATATTGACACAGCTTTGTGTCCTGAAGTCACAGCAGAATGGTAAGCCCCGCCATTTCTCACCTTCCCTGATTTTAGTGTCCAATTCGCTTTCTGTGGTGCAGATGTTTGCCCTGACGGCAGGTTGACACTCAGTGGTTAACACTGCTGCCTCACAATGCCAGTGTCAGGTCTCTGCCTGTGTGGAGTTTGCACATTCTCCCCGCCACTGCGCGGGTTTCCGCTGGGTGCTTCTGCTTATTCCCACAGTTCAAAGATGTGCAGGTTAGGTGGTTTGGCCGCGCTAAATTGCCCATAGTGTTCAGGGGTGTGCACGCAACTTGGATTAACAATGGGAAATGCAGAGTGACACAAGAGAGCAGAGTAGCAGGGTGCTCTTCGGAAGGTCGGTGTAGGCTTGATGGGCCAAATGGCCTGCTTCCACACTCTGGGAACAGTGACGATAACTGCGATGTCGGGTTACGGAAAACGATAGAAACTTACAGTGCAGAAAGTGTTTTGAAACAGCAATTTTGATTGGTATTTGCTCCAATCAATACACTGGGCATTATGACCTGTCCCTGAACACGAACTGAAAGAAGGTGGTAAAAGCGTCCTCTTCATCTTTTTCTACTGATACACTTTCTTTGTAACATTTTAACAAGAAGTTACACAACAGATGTTCAACTGAGTCATTTAAGAGGGCATTGCATAATTATAAATAATGAGAAGTAACGTCATAGGAATAAAGCAATAACTAAAAATGTTCAGAGAGCCAGTACAGGCATGTTGGGCCAAACGGCAATCACCTGTACAATAATAATGCTGTGATTCTGAAACCTCTGCTGGGAAATCACAAGGGATCACCAATAGATCTCTTTAATCCTTTGGCCATGATGTCAAGCCTGTATTTATACCAGTGTTGTTGGCATTTCAATCAGGGAGTGATCACAGCAGAGATAAAGGACAATTGCTTAGTCATGTCAGTGCCATTTTCCAGTCACCTGGCAATGTATAACCCGTCACCTGATTCATTCTGCCATGAGGGAGCCCCACAGGCAGCTGCCGCTGCGTGAGAATCCAGAAGAGGATGCTGAGAGTGCCCAGTTAGTAACTAACCTGAAACTTGACAGCAGTGGGACTTCATTCCACACCTTCATAGAGATTGAAACACCAATGGCTTGCCTCAAACCGTTCAGTCAGACCAATTCACTTTACCTAGTGTTTTAACTGGGATTGATACTGAATTAGAAACACAATAAACTATGGTCAGAATGAGGAGGGGAGGAGATGGCCTAGTGGTATTATCACTGCATTGTTAATCCAGAGTCGGGCATGGCACAGAGGCTCAGTGGTTAGCACTGCTGCCTCACAGTGCCAGGGACCTGGGTTCAATTCCACACTTGGGCAACTGTCTGCGTGGAGTTTGCACATTCTCCCCATGTCCGTGTGGGTTTCCTCCGGGTACTCCAGTTTCCTCCCACAATCCAAAGATGTGCATGGTAGGTGGATTGGCCATGCTAAATTGCCTGTAGTGTAGCTTAGGTGGGTTATAAGGGGATGGGTCTGAGTGGGATGCTCCAAGGGTCGGTGTGGTCTTGTTGGGCCAAAGGGCCTGTTTCCACACTGTAGGGATTCTATGTAATATGGATTCTATGTAAATGAGACCATTTGACGTCTGCAGCCTATTTAACTAACACCATGGGATGTCAGTGCCTCTGATAACAGTATTCATTTCCAGATCCCAAGAACCCTTGAGACGATGGTAGTGAGTAGTTGATATAACTCGACTAGCAACTCATTACGTGGGTCGGCTAATCATTCTTGCCTTACAATCTATCACAAGACCATCCTTAATGTCCTCGGTAAAGAATAACTCCTGACTTGACATCAGAAAATGCTGCAAATACTCAGTAGTGCAGGCAGCATCTGTGGAAGGAGAAAGAGAAATAACATTTCAGCTCAATCACCTTCCACCAAAACTGGCGAAAGTGAGAGATGGAACAGGTTCCCCTGACAAATGGGAATTTTGGTGAAAGGGTGAAAGATAGGAGAAATTCAATCACAAGAGGGAGGATTTTGAAAGACAGGAGGAGATGTGAATGAACAGGAAAGAAACAGAAGATGCAAGAGCCATTCTGGACCAATGAGCTCTCTCTGCTCTGGGAAAGTTTTATTTCCCAATTCACCCAGATCACTTCTGTCTCACAATGAAAACTCAATCCATCACCATAAATAAACATTTCATTGAAGAAACCCACACACGTCACACAGGAAGACAATTTTCATCATGAATTGGATAGCATTTGGGGGAGTTCGCTGTGTCTTTCTCCTAATCTTCTGAATCAGAACATTCTGGTTTCCCTCCATTTGACATGGACCTGCCACTATCAGTCTCCCAGGAAGTGGATTGGGAGCAGCTGTTTGAGGGTAAAACACATCTGACATGTGGGAGTCTTTTAAAGACCAATAGATTAGAGTGCCAGACAGTCAAGTCCCTGTGAAAATGAAGGACAGGAATGACAGGATTTGGGAACCTAGAATGACAGGGAAATTATCAGCTTAGTCAAAAACAAAAAGGAAGCATGCCTAAGGTTTAGGCAACTAAAAACAGACTAAGTCCTTGAAGAATATCGACAAAGTAGGAAGTAGCTCAAATGGGGAGATAGGAGGGCTAATAAGAGGCCATGAAATATTCTTGGGCCAGCAGGATTAAGGAGAATCCCAAGGCATTTTATACATATATTAGAAGCAAGAGGGTAGCTAAGGAAAGAGTAGGCCAACTCAAGGATAAAGGAGGGAGGTTATGTGTGGAACCAGAGGAAGTGAATGAGATCCTTAATGTGTCCCATAGCGACAGCATCTAAATAGCTTCTTGTCAGTGTAAACGCATTGATGGCTCATCAGTTGCCAAAGTGGTTGACCGAGAGAATTTCTGCCCACAATCATGGCAGGTGGTCTCTCCGAACAGTCCATAAATTTCCAGCACAGATGGAGATTGGAATCCCTTTCCACATTTCCATGGCTTTTCCTTATTGTGTTGTGTCAGTCCAGAGTTTGGCTGAAACCTTGACCACAGACAGAATGTGTGCAGCTTTTCTCCGCTGTGAACAATGTTTTCTGCTTCCATGTTCAAAATCTAAAAATGTTCAGTGTGACAGTTGGTGTTACTTTCCCAAATGCAAATCCTCCCTTTCTAATAAAACTTGAAGAACTGTGGATACTAGAAATCAGAAACAAAAACAGAAATTGCTGGAAAAGCTCAGCAGGTCTGACAGCACCTGTGAAGAGAAATCAGAGTTAATGTTTCAGGTCCAGCGACCCTTCCTCAGAACGGAATCCCTTCCCTTCCAATACGCTGTGAATTTGATATAAAACAGAACAAAGGGAGTGAGAGAGAGAGTTCAGACAAAAACACAAGGTTGGTTGTGAAATTGAGCTGAATGAATCTGACAATTTGTAGAATTTATGATGCACAATCAAATAGTGAACACAAAAGCTGCTGGATTTTCATGAAACCTAAGTAATTCAATTATGTCAATTGGTGAATGGAACCTGCCATCTGGTCTGGACGTGCATAAGACTTTGGTCTCTATGGGAGTCAAGAGACAAAGAAGAAACAGAAAGGGGTGAAGTAGAGGGATTGAATAAATCCACAACTAAACAAGAATTTTGACAGAATGTCCCACCATGAATGTCTATGTGAAGCATTAGCACTTCCAAAACCTCCTACAAGTCACATATTATCCTGACTTGTTACACATCCAATACATGAATTGTTTCACATCCAATACAGAAATTTCCTCCAATTAAGTATTGGGAAAACATCCTAACCATTGATTCTGTCCATCTCTCCAGTAACTATCAGAAATAGTTGTGGTGCTTTCTGAGACATTATGTGTAAGGCATAATTCTGTGAGTATGACTATTGTTTGGCTTGTCTGAGAGACAGCTCTTCCTAGTTTTGACATTAATCCCAGAGTTGGTAAGGAGGAATTTGCGGTGTTTGTTGTTGTCATTTCCAGTACCTTACACAACGTAGAATATCCAACTAGTTTAATTGCATTTAGACTTTTTGGTGGCTTGCTGGGCCATTTCAGCGGGCGGTTAAGATTCAAGAACATTGCTGGGGATCTAAAGTTATGTTTAGGCCTAACAGGGTAAGGGTGGTAGTTTTTCTTCCCTAAAGGATATTAGTGAATCAGATGGACTTTTACAATATTGGACAAGGTCATCATGCTCATCATTTAACTTTCATCCGAAGCACATTCTGTGCATTTGACATCCTCAGGATTTCCTACAAGTGTTTAACTTGGAGGAATACTGATTCATCAGCTGAGGCAGTGGGACAGGGACCTTATGGTATATAATGATCAGCAGAAAATTTGTTTTTCTGGCTCTGATCTGATACTTTGAGGGCTCAGAAGAGGTTACTGAAGTTTCCAGAGCAAGTAATAGGACAGAGTATGGAAAGGATCAGGAATCTACCTTCAGGCACAGCAGATGAGGGGACAACGGGCAGCACGGTGGCTCAGTGGTTAGCACCGCTGCTTCACAGCGCCAGGCACCCGGGTTTGATTCCACCCTCAGGCAACTGTCTGTGTGGAGTTTGCACATTCTCCCCGTGGCTGCGTGAGTTTCCTCTGGGTGCTCTGGTTTCCTCCCACAGTCCAAAGATGTGCAGACTAGGTGGATTGGCCATGCTAAATTGCCCGTCGTGTTCAGGGATGTGTAAATTAGGTGGGTTATAGGGGGATGGGTCTGGGTGGGATGCTCTGAGGCTCGGTGTGGACTTGTTGGGCCGAAGGGCCTGTTTCCACACTGTAGGGATTCTATGATGATAATCTATGATGAACTATGAGATCGGGGACAGTCAAGGTAGGGCTGATGATGTTGTACTTAAATATGTGCAGTACATGAAACAAGGTAAATGAGTTTGTAGTGCAGATTGAAATTGGTGGGTATGATATTGTGTGCATTACGGAGATATTGCTGCAAGGGGATCAGTGCTGGGAACTAAATATCGTGTATACACGTCCTCTTGAAAGGAGAGTCAGATGGGTAGAGGGGGCCCCTGTCTTCTTAGTTTAAATGAAATTAAATTAATACCAAAAAGCAATCTGGGGTCAGAAGGTGTGGATTCTGTGTGGGTAGAGTTGAGGAGCTATGTCGCATTTAGAGTATTTAGAGTATTGTGTGCAGTTTTAGTCACCACATTACCAGAAAGACATGGAACCTTTGGAGACAGTGCAGAGAGGGCTCACCAGATGTTGCCCAGTCTCAAGAGCATTGGCTATGAGAAAAGGTTAAAAAGACCACAATTGTGTTCACTGGAAAGACAGCAGCTGAGAGGAGACCTGATTGAGGTCTACAAAATTATGAGAGGTACAGATAGGGTGGATAGTCAGAGACTTTTTCCCAGGGTTGAAGGTTCAATTACAAGGGGGCACAGGTTCAAGGTGAGAGGGGGGAAAGTCTAAGGGAGACATACGAGGGAAGTTTTTCCACACAGAGACTGGTAGGAGTCAGGAACGTACTGCCAGAAGAGGTGGTGGTGGAAATGGCTAATGTAACATCCTTGTTTAAGAAGGGAAGCAGGCACATTGGCAACATTTAAGAGGCATCTGGATGGTTACGTGAATTGAGAGGGAATAAAGGGATACAGACTGAACAAGGGCAGAAGATTTGTTTTTTAGTTTACTTAGGGCATGATGATCACACAGGCTTGGAGGGCCGAAGGGCCTGTTCCTGTGCTGTACTTCTTTCTCTTTTGTTCTTGTTCTTTTTGTTCTATATCTTCATTGATACCAATCTATCCTAGTTCCTGTTTGATTATAGGATCATCTCTCATGCAAATACAGAGACAGCTCCAGCAGAGTTGCTAACAGGGGGAAGACGCCACACCAGGTTAAATCCGATCCTTATGGACTGGGGGTTGCAGTGGGAGTGTTGAAACAGCATCAGGAGTGCCGATGTTGGACACAAGACTCCTCTAAGCGAGAGAGGCAGCTCATTTCAGGGGAACGAGATTTGGTGTCAAAACTATGGGAATGTCCACCTGTGGGTAAGAGATGTCGTCGACACAAGGTCAGGTGGGTGAGGCGGTCCTGAACAACCACATGGACCACATGAAAGTTGCAAACTCTCACATGGTGCAAGAGCAAAACATACCCAGCCCCACAGAACTTCCATTAAGGCTGTCAAAACCCGTGGGTTCTCCCCCTCCACCTAGCATTAAAGATAGCTCCGAGGACACAGTAGGTGTCGCAGCCTCGATGCTGTTACTGCCCAAAAAAGATGATGAGTTTCAGCTGAGATGCTCCGGGTGCAAGGGGTGGGCTACGATCTGGTACACGCTGCCAGTATCCAAGGCAGAGCCTGAGGAACCAGACCTTGTTTGAAGATCCCCCCTAGGAGAAGCTACAGGAAGATGAACAGGCCTTCATCATAGGACTGCGAGGGGGAGGGAAGCAGTGACTGGAATGAGGTCAGCCTGGTGGAACTCGTAGGACATGAGTTCCCTGATTGGGGCTGTTAACCTGGTCCAATCAGGGAGCCCTGGCTGACAGATATAAACAGAAGCATCAAGGGTTCTGCTCACTTTCAGACAGCTGTGTTCTGTCTGGGTCAGTGTCATGTACTATGCACACGTAAATAAAGGAGGAATTGGTGATGGGATACCAGCTTTCATGGAGTTATTTCAGTCTGAAGGCGGATAAATCACATCCCAGGGGTTCTGAAGGAGATACCTAAGGAGGTGAAGAAGGTTGGTGGTGATCTTTCAGGAATTACGAGAGTTAGGAATGGTCCCACAGGGCTAAAAAATGGCTAATGTAACATCCTTGTTTAAGAACAGAAGCAAAGAGCAGCAAATTATTGGCCCGTTAGTCTGACTTTGATCATTGGTAAGATTTTAGAGTCCATTCTTAAGGATAAGATTGTGGACTGTTTGGAAGTGCATGGCAAAATAGTGCAGAGTCCGCATGGCTTCATGAAGGGGAGGTCATGCCTGACAATTGTGTTAGAATTCTTTGCAGGGATAATGAGCATGTTAGACAAAGGGGCATTCCACAAAGCCTTTGATATGGTGCCTCACAGGAAGCTGCTAAACAAGATAGAAGCCCAATATGTTATTGGAAAGGTTTCTGGAAAGTTGAGGATCGGCTGACTGGTAGAAGGCAGAGAGTGGGGATAACGGGATCTTTTTCAGGATGTCAGGGGTCAGTGTTGGGGCCAAAACTATTCACTTTATACATTAATGATTTGGACGAAGGAACTGAGTACATTCTTGCTACGTTTGCAGATGACACCAAATTAGGTAGGGGATGCAGACAGTGTTGAGGAATTAAGGAGGCTAGAAGGATGTATGTATCATTACATACAGCAAGTATGTATCATTGAGGCTTTATAAGGCTCTGGTCAGTCTGCATTTGGAATATTGTGAGCAGTTTTGGGCCCCATATCCAAGGAAGGGTGTGGTGGCCTTGGAGGGCATCCAGAGAAGGTTTACAAGAATTGTCCTGGGGATGAAGGCCTTGTCATATGAGGAGGGGTTGACGACTCTGGGTCTATACTCGATGGAGTTTAGAATGATGAGGGGGGAATCTCATTGAAGCTGGCAGATTATTGAGAGGCCTGGATAGAGTGGTTTTGGAGAAGATCTTTCCACTAGTAGGAGATATTAGGTCCTGAGGACCTTAGGGCACAGCCTTAGAGTGATGGGACAACACTTCAGAACAGAGATGAAGAAGAATTTCTTCATACGGAGGGTGGTGAATCTGTGGAACTCATTGCCACAGAAGTCTGTGGAGGCCAAGTCATTGAGTGTCTTTAAGAAAGAGATAGATAGGTTCTTGCTTAGTAATTGGATCAAGGGTTACAAGGAGAAGGCAGGAGAATGGAATTGAGACGCATGTCATTCATGATCAAACTGTTCAGCAGTATCAATCAGCTGAGTGGCCTAGTTCAGTTCTTATCTCTCATGGGCTTCATGGGGTCTGGAGTTAATGTTGTGAACCAGACTAGGTCAGAACGTGATTTTTTTTTCCCCTTGCTAAAGGACAGTAGTAAACCTGATTTTTTTATGACCATCGTTTCAGTCTTTTATTGAATTCAATTTCTATTCTTGATAAACATTACCTGTGCCTCTAGAAAACTAGTCTGGCAACTAAATCGCTATGGCGTCTGCCTCGACACAGCTATTTCTGAGAGTCTCATCCTTTCCTCTGTTGCTTGTAGACAGGACATCGCTGACACCTTACTATCCGACCTCTCACATTCCACTTCTATGTGCATTGGGTCATCCAAACTCTGCTGCATGCAACCTTATTCAGACCACATCTCTTTCACTGTCACCACTCTGCCCTAAACATCTTGGTTCAGCAACACCTCAACTGGTAAATTCACATCTTTGTTTTCCAATCTCTCTACTATTTTGCCTGCTTTATTTCCAAATGTCGAAAATCATCTGCCATATAAAATATAGACAAACTGTAATCTTTTCATATGCAGCATCCAATGGCATTTAGATCTTGATAAATCGAATGATTCTGTCAGATCTTAATCAATTTTTTATGACAATCACATCTGCAAATCCTATGTATTTGACGACCTGTAAAAATGGCTTGCGAAAATAAAAATCCATCACTGTCATTAAAGGATAGAAATCTAGAAAAGACAAACATTTTTCTTGGTTTGAGTTTGTTTTATGTAAACCCAACATCTCACACTGCGCCACGTTAAAGGAAAACTGTGCATGTGCCTCCTAAAAACATGGCGCTAATGAATGTGTTCTGTGGAATATTGCCCCCGATAAAAATGGTGGCGTTAACCTGGGTGTGCAGCCTGTGGCTATTTCCCCATTTGTAGGCAACACATCCTGGGTTTGCTATCTGGCACCTCTACCAGGTTTTTTTTTTAATTTATTCTACCCAGAAATGTTATCACACACAATTGAGTGACCTTCCCACCACCAAAATCGATGTGACATTTTTGTTTACTTTCTTTTAAAAAAAAACTAATAACCACCGCCAATAAAGACATCTGTCTAGCCAATTCTAGGGGAGGCCTAGTGGTATTATACCTGAACTGTTAATGTAGAGGCCCAGATAATGTTCTGGGGACCTGGATTCAAATCAGCAGCTGGTGGAATTTGAATTCAATAAATATGTGGAATTAAGATTCTAATGATGACCAAGAATCCATTGTAGATGGTCGGAAACATCCATCTGGTTCACTAATGTCCTTTAGGGGAGGAAACTGCCCTCCTTACCTGTCTGGCCGACAAGTGACTCCAGACCCACAGCCATGTGGTTGACTCCTAAATGCCCTCTGGGCTATTAGGAATGGGCAATAAATACATGGCCCAGTCAGCAATGCCTTCATTCTGTGAATGAGTGAAAAAATGAGTATTTACAAGCAAAGCCCATTACGGACAATGCAAACCATTGTTGGCGGGGGGGGGGGGGGGGGGGGGGG
>NC_063373.1:11582382-11583938 GCF_021869965.1 Rhincodon typus | reverse complement strand
GGCGGGCGGTGACGAGGAAGGGAGAGCAGAAAGGGACTAAATCGAAACAGAGTTGGAATGGGAAAATAAAGTACTGCCTCCCCCACAGTGCCTACCTCTCTCGAAACGCACTGAGAACATTGACGGACACCAATGGTCCTTCTGCAAGGACACGAATGGAACCGCACAAGATGGCCGGGCAGTCGGTAAAGCTCAGTGTTGATGAAACCTCCCAGTCCACACTGACTCCCGTTCCCTTCCTAGACAACAACGTGCAGAGCTGGATGAACACAGCAGGCCAAGCAGCATCATAGGAGCAGAAAGGCTGACGTTTCGGGCCTAGACTCTTCATCAGAAATGGGGGAGGGGAAGAGGGTTCTGAAATAAATAGGGAGAGAGGGGAGGCGGATAGAAGATGGATAGAGGAGAGGATAGGTGGAGAGGAAACAGACAGGTCGAAGAGGCGGGGATGGAGCCAGTAAAGGTGAGTGTAGGTGGGGAGTTAGGGACGGGATAGGTCAGTCCAGGGAGGACGGACAGGTCAAGGGGGCGGGATGAGGTTAGCAGGTAGGGGATGGGGGTGCGGCTTGAGGTGGGAGGAGGGGATAGTTGGGAGGAAGAACAGGTTAGGGAGGCAGGGACGAGCTGGGCTGGTTTTGGGATGCGGTAGGGGGAGGGGAGATTTTGAAGCTTGTGAAACCCACATTGATGCCATTGGGCTGCAGGGTTCCCAAGCGGAATATGAGTTGCTGTTCCTGCAACCTTCGGGTGGCATCGTTGTGGCACTACAGGAGGCCCAGGATGGACATGTCGTCTGAGGAATGGGAGGGGGAGTTGAAATGGTTCGCAACTGGGAGGTGCAGTTGTTTGTTGCGAACCGAGCGTAAGTGTTCTGCAAAGCGGTCCCCGAGTCTCCGCTTGGTTTCCCCGATGTAGAGGAAGCCACACCGGGTACAGCGGATGCAGTATACCACATTGGCAGATGTGCAGGTGAACATCTGCTTGATGTGGAAAGTCTTCTTGGGGCCTGGGATGGGGGTGAGGGAGGAGGTATGGGGGCAGGTGTAGCACTTCCTGCGGTTGCAGGGAAAAGTGCCGGGTGTGGTGGAGCTGGAGGGGAGTGTGGAGCGGACAAGGGAGTCACGGAGAGAGTTGTCCCTCCGGAAGGCAGATAAAGGTGGGGAGGGAAAGATGTCTTTGGTGGTGGGGTCGGATTGCAGATGGCGGAAGTGTCGGAGGATGATGCGTTGGATCCGGAGGTTGGTGGGGTGGTACGTGAGGACGAGGGGGATTCTTTTTTGGTTCTTATTGCGTGGACGGGGTGTGAGGGATGAGGTGCGGGAGATGTGGGAGACACGGTTGAGGGCGTTCTCGACCACCGAGGAGGGGAAGTTACGGTCCTTGAAAAACGAGGACAACTGAGATGTACGGGAGTGGAATGCCTCATCCTGGGAGCAGATGCGGCGGAGGCGAAGGAATTGGGAATAGGGGATAGCATTTTTGCAGGAAGGTGGGTGGGAGGAGGAGTATTCTAGGTAGCTGTGGGAGTCGGTGGGCTTGAAATGAATATCGGTTTC
>NC_063373.1:11537704-11582372 GCF_021869965.1 Rhincodon typus | reverse complement strand
GAAACCGATATTCATTTCAAGCCCACCGACTCCCACAGCTACCTAGAATACTCCTCCTCCCACCCACCTTCCTGCAAAAATGCTATCCCCTATTCCCAATTCCTTCGCCTCCGCCGCATCTGCTCCCAGGATGAGGCATTCCACTCCCGTACATCTCAGTTGTCCTCGTTTTTCAAGGACCGTAACTTCCCCTCCTCGGTGGTCGAGAACGCCCTCAACCGTGTCTCCCACATCTCCCGCACCTCATCCCTCACACCCCGTCCACGCAATAAAAACCAAAAAAGAATCCCCCTCGTCCTCACGTACCACCCCACCAACCTCCGGATCCAACGCATCATCCTCCGACACTTCCGCCATCTGCAATCCGACCCCACCACCAAAGACATCTTTCCCTCCCCACCTTTATCTGCCTTCCGGAGGGACAACTCTCTCCGTGACTCCCTTGTCCGCTCCACACTCCCCTCCAGCTCCACCACACCCGGCACTTTTCCCTGCAACCGCAGGAAGTGCTACACCTGCCCCCATACCTCCTCCCTCACCCCCATCCCAGGCCCCAAGAAGACTTTCCACATCAAGCAGATGTTCACCTGCACATCTGCCAATGTGGTATACTGCATCCGCTGTACCCGGTGTGGCTTCCTCTACATCGGGGAAACCAAGCGGAGACTCGGGGACCGCTTTGCAGAACACTTACGCTCGGTTCGCAACAAACAACTGCACCTCCCAGTTGCGAACCATTTCAACTCCCCCTCCCATTCCTCAGACGACATGTCCATCCTGGGCCTCCTGTAGTGCCACAACGATGCCACCCGAAGGTTGCAGGAACAGCAACTCATATTCCGCTTGGGAACCCTGCAGCCCAATGGCATCAATGTGGGTTTCACAAGCTTCAAAATCTCCCCTCCCCCTACCGCATCCCAAAACCAGCCCAGCTCGTCCCTGCCTCCCTAACCTGTTCTTCCTCCCAACTATCCCCTCCTCCCACCTCAAGCCGCACCCCCATCCCCTACCTGCTAACCTCATCCCGCCCCCTTGACCTGTCCGTCCTCCCTGGACTGACCTATCCCGTCCCTAACTCCCCACCTACACTCACCTTTACTGGCTCCGTCCCCGCCTCTTCAACCTGTCTGTTTCCTCTCCACCTATCCTCTCCTCTATCCATCTTCTATCCGCCTCCCCCTCTCCCTATTTATTTCAGAACCCTCTTCCCCTCCCCCATTTCTGATGAAGAGTCTAGGCCCGAAACGTCAGCCTTTCTGCTCCTATGATGCTGCTTGGCCTGCTGTGTTCATCCAGCTGTGCACCTTGTTGTCTCGGATTCTCCAGCATCTGCAGTTCCTACTATCTCCCGTTCCCTTCCTGTTGGCTCCCCTTTTACATTTCCCCGAACCAACCGCACTCCACAGATGTATAACCACAGCCGTATTGCACATGTGCAATAGTTCAAATGATTGTGAATGATCACTTTTCCCCGACCTTCATTCACCCCGTACGCTGAACATTCAACGTTAAGTTTGCTTTCACTTTGCAGATGCTGCCGTACCTGCTGAGTGTTTCCAGTAATGTCTGCTTCTATTTCTGGTTTCCAGTATCGGCAGTTCTTTGGGCCTTTTTCCTCATTCAATCTGATTGAATGGAGGACCAGCCACCCCTCGGACTTCCGGCCTCGTCCACCACCTTCCTATTGGTTCATAACACTGTCCCTGCCTCAGCCTGAGATGCTGATTGTTCCCAGTGTTTCCTGTTTATCCATAGGAGCTGGAGCTGGAGGAGCAGATCCGACCAAAGATTTCCCTAATCAGATATTACCTCCTTTACTGTGTTCAGGACAGGGATCAGTATCTTTAATGTGCCCAGGTCAGGGATAAGCACCTTTACTGCCCGTAGGGCAGGTGTTTATGTCTTTCCGAACCCCAGCACAGCATTATCACCTTCATTTACCTCCGGGCTAAAATGAGCACATTTTCTGGCCCAAGAAAAAGGGATTATCTCCATATCTTTTGGAAAGTAAGAGATAATCACCGTTATTTCACAAACGAGGTCTGTGTTTTGGACTCCAAATGCAAACATTTTCTGTTTAAAATTGCCCGATCGAGCAACTCACAGTGAGTTTAAATGAAAACGGAAAGAACTGCGGATGCTGGAAATCAGAAAGGAAAACAGAAATTGCTGGAAAGGCTCAGCAGGTCTGGCGGCATCTGCGGGGAGAAATTACAGTTAACGTTTTAGGTCGAGTTACCGTTCTCAGAACATTCGATCTGAAATATTAACACTGATTTCTCCACACAGATGTTACCAGACCCTGCTGCGCTTTTCCAGCAATTTCTCTTTCTGTGATAGTGGGTTTAGTTTTTTTTTTGGTTGAACACTGTTGTTGCGTTTTTTTATAGCTCCACGTTTTCCTTATTTAGACAGCTAATATTAATCTAAGGTTTTTGGACCATGGACCCCACCATGGACAGGACCAATGTCATCTACAAGATCCCTTGCAGAGACTGTGAGAAACACTACATTGGACAAACAGGAAGGAAACTAACAACAAGGGTTCACCAACACCAACTGGCTCCAAAAAGACACGACCAATACTCACTCATCTCAATCTACATGGATAAGGAGAACCACCAATTTGACTGGGACAACACCAAAATCCTGGGACAAGCTAAGCAGAAACAGGCACGGGAATTCCTAGAAGCCTGGCACTCCACGAAGAAAGCCATCAATAAATACATAGAACTCAGCGCCATATACATTCCATTAGGAAGGAAAACTGGAAATGAGGCAGTCCAGCTCAACAGACTCCAGAGTTTAAAAACCAGGTGGGAAAACACACCAACGCTTCATCGGAGGCTGCAATGATGATGTTACCCAGCATGGTAACGAAACATCTGCAAAACAACAAACCAGCTCGGCAAGCCAACCAACCTCAGCTAATATTAATACTAATCCACAGTGAGCCAAATCAAGATTCTGCAGATACTGGAAATCCAGTCTCAACGCAGAGAATGTTGGAACTACTGAGGAGGCCAAACTTTTTTTGAGAGAGGGAAATTGAGGAAAAAATTCAGGTTGCTAACTTTTATCTGAACTAGATGATGTTGTGGATTTAATAATTTACAACCAAGTACTGTGTGATGGAAAAGAAAGGAGGAAAGAAGCAGGTTTTTGGGGGTCGGGGTTCAATGGCCAATTCCTGCTCCTAATTAGCATATTTTTATTTTTTTCTTTATTCATTCCTGGGTTGAGGATGTCACTGGCCAGGCAGCATTTATTGCCCATGCTTAATTGCCCAGAGGGCAGTTAAGAGGCACCCACATTGTTGTGCATCCGGAGTCAGGTTGCACCTGAACCGGAAGGGCACAAATATCCTGGGAGGGAGGTTTGCTCGAGCTATGCAGGATGGTTTAAACTAGATTGGCAGGGGGTGGAGAACCGGATTTGTAATTCAGAGGATGAGGTATTCAGCTTTCTAGCAGACACAACAGGGAGTGGGGTTGTTAATAAAGAAATGTGGTCAATGGAGCATAATTGTGGACACAGGGATGGTTTGAAGTGTGTATACTTCAATGCTAGAAGTATCAGAAATAAGGCGGACGATCTTAGAGCTTGGGTCAATACTTGGAATTACAATGTTGTGGCCATTACAGAAACTTGGGTAACTCAGGGACAGGAATGGTTGTTGGAAGTTCCGGGATTTAGATGCTTTAAAAGAAATAGGGAGGGTGGTAAAAGAGGCGGGGGAGTGGCAATGCTAGTCAGGGCTAGTATAGCAACTACTGAAAGACAGTTCGAGAATGATATGTCTACAGAGTCAGTTTGGGTTGAGGTTAGGAACAAGAAAGGAGCAGTCACTTTGTTTGGGGTTTTTTACAGACGCCCTAATAGTTGCAGAGAAGTGGAGGAGCGGATTGGGAGGCAGATACTGGAAAGGTGCAGAAGTCACAGGGTTGTAGTCATGGGTGACTTCAACTTTCCAAATATTGATTGGAAACCTTTTAGTTGTAATAGTTGAGATGGAGCGGATTTTGTCCAGTGCCTTCAGGAAGGATTTCTGGCACAGTACGTAGATAGACCAAGACGAGGAGAGGCCACTTTGGATTTGGTGCTTGGCAATGAACCGGGCCACGTGTTAGACCTGGTGAGCGGGGAGCATTTTGGCGGTAGCGATCATAACTGTGCTACTTTTACAATAGTCATGGAAAAGGATAGGTACATACAGCAGGGTAAGGTTTATAATTGGGGGAAGGGTAATTACAATTCTGTTAGGCAAGAACTGGGTAACATAAAATGGGAACAAGTGCTGTCAGGGAAGAGCACTGTTGAAATGTGGAGATTGTTTAAGGAATGCAGACTGAGTGTGCTCGATATGTTTGTCCCTAGCAGGCAGGGAAGATACAGTCGAGTGAGGGAGCCTTGGGTCTCAAGAGAGGTCGAACGACTGGTTAAGAGGAAGAAGGATGCTTATATAAGATTTAGGAAACAAGGATTGGAAAAGGCTCTCGAGGGATACAAGTTAGCCAGGAAGGAGCTGAAGAAAGGGCTTAGGAGAGCTATAAGGGGGCATGAGAAAACCTTGGCAGATAGGATCAAGGAAAACTCCAAGGCTTTTTAAACGTACATGAGGAATAAGAGAATGACCAGAGAAAGGGTAGGGCCGATCAAGTATTGTGAAGGGAATTTGTGCATGAAGCCTAAAGAGATAGAAGAGTTCCTTAATGAATACTTTACTTCGGTATTCACAACGGAGAGGGACCTAGTTGTAGAGGAGGATAGTGTGAAACAGGCTGGTAGGCTAGAGGAAGTCGATGTTAGTAAGGAAGATGTACTAGGAATTTTGAGGAACTTGAAGACAGATAAGTCCCCCAGGCCTGATGGGATTTATCCAAGGATTCTATGGGAAGTGAGGGAAGAGATCGCAGGGCCTTTGGTGATGATCTTTTCGTCCTCACTGTCCGTGGTGTAGTGCCGGAAGATTGGAGAGAAGAAAACGTTATTCCCTTGTTCAAAAAAGGGAATAGGGATAACCCCGGAAATTACAGGCCAGTTAGGGGTACATCATGCTCACGAACCTTGTTGAATTCTTTGAAGAGGTGACAAAACACGTGAATGTTGTATACATGGATGAAAGTAAGGCGTTTGATAAGGTTCCCCATGGTAGGCTCATGCAGAAAGTAAGGAGGCATGGGATAGGGGGAAATGTGGCAGATTGGATTCAGACTTGGCTGACCCTTAGAAGACAAAGGGTGATAGTGGACGGAAAATATTCAACGTGTTGCTTAGTTACGAGTGGTGTACCACAAGGATCTGTTCTGGGTCCTCTTCTATTTGTGATTTTTGTAAATGACTTGGATGAAGGAGTGGAAGGGTGGATTGGTAAATTTGTGGACGATACGAAGGTGGGTCAAGTTATGGATAGTGCGGAGGGCTGTTCTAGGTTACAAAGGGACATTGATAGGATGCAGCACTGGGCTGAGAAGTGGCAGCTGGAGTTTAACCCTGAAAAGTGTGAGGTGATTCATTTTGGAAGGACGAACTTGAAAGCAGAATACAGGGTTAACGGAAAGATTCTTGGCAGTGTGGAGGAGCAGAGGGATCTTGGGTTTCATGTCCACAGTTCCCTGAAAGCTGCCACCCAGGTGGATAGAGTTGTTAAGAAGGCATATGGTGTGTTAGCTTTCATTAATATAGGGATTGAGTTCAAGAGCTGTGAAGTTATGCTCCAGCTATACAAAAGCCTGGTTCGGCCACGTCTGGAGTATTGTGTCCAGTTCTGGTCGTCTCATTACAGGAAAGATGTGGAAGCATTGAAAAAGGTGCAGAGGAGATTTACCAGGATGTTACCTGGAATGGAGGGAAGGTCTTACGAGGAAAGGTTGAGAGAGCTAGGGCTTTTCTCTTTAAAACGACGAAGAATGAGAGGTACCTTGATAGAGGTGTACAAAATGATCCGAGGTATAGATAGAGTAGACAGCCAGAGACTTTTTCCTTGCGTGAAGGTAGCTATTATGAGGGGACGTAGTTTTAAAGTGAGTGGAGGTAGATATAAGGGAAACGTCGGAGGTAGATTCTTTACTCAGAGAGTGGTAGGGGTGTGGAATGCATTGCCGGAGAGGGTAGTGGAGTTGGCCTCATTAGGGACATTTAAGCGGCTATTAGATAGGCATATGGATGATAGAATGAGGTAGGGGTGGAGATTAGATAGACCTTAGGATTAGGGTAGAAGTTTGGCACAACATCGTGGGCCGAAGGGCCTGTACTGTGTTGTACTGTTCTCTGTTCTATGTTCTGTGAGTCACATGTAGGCCAGACCAGTTAAGGCTAGCAGTTTCCTTCCCTAAAGAACATTAGTGAACCAGATGAATTTTTTCCGACGATCAACAATGGATTCATGGTCATCATTAGGTTCTTAATTCCAGATATTTAATTGAATTTAAATTCCACCATCTGCCGTGGCGGGATTCGAACCCGGATGCCCATCTGCATCTCTGGATAAATAGTCTGGGTCTATGGATTAACAGTCTTGTGATAATACCACGAGGCCATTGCCTTCCGACATGAAATAACAGCATTTTCTGATAGGCTGGGAGTGACAAAATGACAAAGGAGATGATGGTGCCAGGCAACATTGTGTAATAATGAGAAATTAATAAAATAACTACAAGGCCTGTCCAGGACAGGGGCTGGGGCATGGTGCCACATACACTCAGATGGCCGGAAGTGGCAACACGAGCCATCAAACTACAAAAGGACAGTAAGGTGCCACCCTTCAGCGAGAAAACTGAAACAAGGGGCACCCAGAAGGAGGGTCAGGCCAGAGATGAGGAAACATTCGCCCATGCTGAGGCACAGCAACTGACCCAACCTCTACCTGAGCAGATGGAGTCAATCGAGGAGGAGGAAACGAAGGAGGTGGGGGAGTTGATACTGGTGAGAAACAACCGGAAAAGGAAAACGCATCAGGCCCCATGGTCCCACAGCAGAATGGGAAGAAGCAGCTGCATGATGGACACAACAGCAGCTCCTCTATCAATGGGGAATGGCCACCAACAAGAAAAGAGGCACAGCACCACCGGGGGCTGGGGTTGGGGGAGGAGAAGGAGTGGAGCACCCCCCCAACCTGGAAACACTTGATGTCCCAAGGGGCCTGGTGAAGCCCACCCTCCAACCATCAGGAACCAAGGGGTACCTGCTGCACCATAGATTCATGCAACTGGGAGCAGTGATGCTCCAAATCAGGAACAAACCACAACAGTCACTCAGTCAGACTCAGAAGAGTACCTAATAAAAACCGAAAGAACTGAGGATGCTGTAAAACAGGAAAAAAAAAGTTGCTGGAATAGCTCAGCAGGTCTGGCAGTATCTGTGAAGGAAAAAACAGAGTTAATGTTTCGGTTCCAGTGACCCTTCCTCAGAACAGTTCTGAATCCAGACCCACAGCAATGTGGTTGACTCTTAACTACCCTCTGGGCAATCAGGGATGGGCAATAAACGTTGGCCTAGCCGGCGGTGCCCTCATCTCATGAATGAATAATAAAAAAAAATGGCACTAACAAACCTCCTGGCCACGATATCAGGTTCTCTTCCAGCATAGATGTAAAACCCATCCTTCTTGTACAGGTCCCACCTGCCCTGGAAGACATCCCAATGATCTGCATACTTGAAGCCCCACTACACTCCCAGACCAGATCTTTAGACACATATTTAACTGCACTATCTTTATGTGGCACGTGACACAGGAAGTAATCCTGAGATTATGATACTCGAGGTCCTGCTTTTAACTTACTGCCTAATTCCCTGAACTATCTTTGCAAGATTCATCTCTCTTTCTGCTTACATCCTTAGGACCAGTACAGACCACAACCTCTGGCAGCTCTATCCCTTCCCCTCCTCTCCCCACCCCCGACCACCACTTCAGAATATCCTTTGCCTGCTCAGAGACATACTTGACCCTGGCACCAGACAAGCACCACACCATCCTGGAGTCTCGCTCACGGCCACAGAAATGCCTATCTGTTCCCCTGACTATAGAGTCCATTATTCCCCCTGCTCACCTATATTTCCACGCTCCCTGCTGTACAACAATGCCAGTCATGGTGCCATTGATCTGGCTGCTGCAGCAGCTTCCCCCTGAGAGGCCGCCCCCTCCCAACAGTATCCAATATGGTACATCTGCTTGAGAAGGGAATGGCCACAGGGGACTCCTGGACTGCCTTCCCACACTTACCTGTCTTCCTGATGGTTACTCAACTTCTCTCTGTCTCTGTAGTCTTCCTGGTGGTGTGACTAGCTCACTAAATGGGCTATGCATGACATTCTCAGTCTCGTGGATGCTCCGTAGTGAGTCCATCCACAGATTCAAGTGTTCCATATGACCAATCTAGAGCTGCAGCTGAACACACTTCATGCATGCATAGTCAGCATAGACGCTGGAAATGATCTTGATTTCCAACATATTGCAAGAGGACCATTCCACAGGGCCCTGTTCTACCGCCATTTCAACCTTATCAACAGCAAACAACAATCCAGGAACTGATTACACAACCTCACCCACTTGACGTCAAAGTCAGGTCTCTCACTCCCACTTTTTATTCAAAACAGAGTACAAAAAAAAGTAGTTGATGCTTTTGCATCACATTTCATCAACATTTTTTTGCAATAAGCTGGGCCGATTTCTTTTTCACCAGAATAATTATGTTTACACCAGTAAATCATGTCCACCATGACAGATATCACTTCCAACTTCACCTCATGTCTCAAAAGTGTTATTAAATTATTTGTAGCAATACAAACAACTAACACTCCTATTCTCCTTTTCTCTGTGTCTTTCTCTCTCATGCTCTCTATTGCAGCTAACCTGGCAGTGATTGTGATCCTGCATCAAAAATGATGTGGTCTCTCTGGATGCCTCACTAATTATGTGGTGTCCATGGTGGTGGCAGGTCTCCTTGCCACGGTCATGGTGACAGATATTTCTCATCTAGTTTCCTGTCTATTGCACCAATCTGCAGTGTACACTCTGTCATAGATTTTGCATTCATAGAATGTTCTATCGGGTTATTAGTCACTTTCACCTTTGATCAATTTGTGGTCATTGCTTGCCAGAAGCTGAAAAGGAAATGTTGCATGGAGATGAAAGCGGGCTGATGTTAGGGATCGTGTCCAGGTTAGCCTATATATAGTGACAATACTATGGCTTTAAGAGGCATATTTTGTCCTGGCTTTTTTTTAGGAAAAGAGTTTGAGACAGATGCGCTGAGCGGTCCTCCAAGCTAATAAAATAAACAGCTTGTGAGGCCTTGGAATTTTTTAAAATGTTGGAATAAAAGAAGCAGCATGAAGGGGTAGGGTCAAGCTCCCACAGAACCAGGATTTTAGTTTAACTTTCAGTCGGGCTTTGGAAGCCACTATATATCTCTCTCACTGTTATTGCAAAACCCTTGAGTTCTTTCCTTCTCTCAGAGTTTTCTCTTAATGTTCTTTCCTCCTGGATGGGAGAATTGCATCTGACGTTTTCCAATGGAGCTGCTATTCCAATTCTTTTTTCCTTTGTCTGCATTTTAACTATAGCCTGGTAGTTCGGCCAATCAAATTGCATTCAGAACGCAATGCCTCACACCTGCCTTAAAAATAGGAAAAACTTGGGGTCTAGGCTATCTTCTTAATATGTTTTTGGGGGTGTGTGGTTGGCCTGGTCCATAACAATATTATATATATTGGTCTGGTCTATAATAATATCATATTTGATTCAGATTTTGATTATAATATACACTTTTTGTGTGAACCAGAGAACTGGCTTGGCAACAGGAGACAGAGAGTTGTAGTGGAAGGGAGTTTCTCAAAATGGAGAACTGTGACCAGTGGTGTTCCACAGGGATCCGTGTTGGGACCATTGTTGTTTGTGATATACATAAATGATCTGGAGGAAGGTATAGATGGTCTGATTAGCAAGTTCGCAGATGACACTGAGATTGGTGGAGTAGCAGATAGTGAAGGCGACTGTCAGAGAATGCAGCAGAATATAGATAGATTGGAGAGTTAGGTGGAGAAATGGCACATGGAGTTCAATCCAGGCAAATGCGAGGTGATGCATTTTGGAAGATCCAATTCAAGAGTGAACTATATGGTAAATGGAAAAGCCCTGGGGAAAATTGATACACAGAGAGATCTGGGTGTTCAGGTCCATTGTACCCTGAAGGTGGCAACGCAGGTGGATAGAGTGGTCAACAAGGCATATGGCATGCTTTCATTCATTGGATGGGGTATTGAGTACAAAAGTTGGCCGGTCATGTTACAGTTGTATAGGACTTTGGTTCGACCACATCTGGAATACTGTGTACAGTTCTGGTCACCACATTACCAAAAGGATGTGGATGCATTGGAGAGGGTGCAGAGGAGGTTCACCAGGATGTTGCCTGGTATGGAGGGTGCTAGCTATGAAGAGCGGTTGAGTAGATTAGAATTATTTACAATAGAAAGACGGAGGTTGAGGGGGGGCCTGATTAAGGTCTACAAAATCATGAGAGGTATAGACAGGGTGGATAGCAAGAATCTTTTTCTCAGAGTGGGAGACTCAATTACTAGGGGTCACGATTTCAAGGTGAGAGGGGACAAGTTTAAGGGAGATATGCGTGGAAAGTTCTTTACGCAGAGGGTGCTGGGTGCCTGGAACGCGTTGCCAGTGGAGGTGGTAGAGGTGGGCACGAAAGCGTCATTTAAGATGTATCTCGACAGATACATGAATGGGCAGGGAGCTGAGGGATACAAATCCTTGGAAAATAGGTGACAGGTTTAGAAAGAGGATCTGGATCAGCGCAGGCTTGGAGGGCCAAAGGGCCTGTTCCTGTGCTGTAATTTTCTTTGTTCTTTGTTCTTGTCAACTTGTTCAGGTCAGTGGAGGGTGTTAGTTCACTGAGAACCTAAGCACTTCAGCGCAGTTACATTTAGTGGCAATATGTCCTGTCCAGTTTGTGTGAATACAGTGTAAACTTGTGTATTGCAACACTTACTACCGTGTCAGTTTATTATAGCACTGCTTACAATACACCAGATTCATTCCACCACAATCCCATCCAGTCTTGGATATATCGAATTCAGCACACTTACATTCACAGTACTCAAGTCCAAAATGTACTTTTTTCTTGGGCAACAACCATATGGAAAACAATTTATTCTTGTCAAGGAGTTGAACAATCCTCTCCAGTATGACAGCTATGGATATGAATGACGAGACTAAGAAGCGACTGAGTCTGTTGGACACATTGATGGGATGTGTCAAGTAGATGTGCGAAGAGAAGCATCATGCTTTTGATTCTTTTTAAAGCTGATTTTAATCTCATTTCGGCATACAATGCCAAATTTTTAACTGAGCTAATATTTTAACTTTCCACCTGTCAGTACACAGTCCTTCCATTAGCAAGTTCTCCATGGTACCACTTATTGGTAACACACAGCCCTTGTGGTTCTAGCTTGACACTCCTGAGAACTGGGATAGAATTGATCCCAAATATGCAACATAGAGATCCACTAGACACGGGAGGTTTATAAAATCATGGGGATGGGGGAGGCATGGATAGGGTGAATAACCAAGGTCTTTTCCCCAGGGTAGGGGAGTCCAAAACTAGAGGACACGGGTTTAAGGTGAGAGGGGAAAAATTTAAAAGGGACCTAAGGGACAACTTTTTCACGCAGAGTATGGAGCATGTATTGAATGTGCAACCAGAAGAAGTGTCTAGATACATCTTAAATGACACTATCGTGCCCGCCTCTACCACCTCCGCTGGCAATGCGTTCCAGGCACCCACCACCCTCTGCGTAAAGAACTTTCCACACGTATCTCTCTTTAACTTTTCCCCTCTCACCTTGAAATCATGACCCCCAGTAACTGAGTCTCCCAAAAGAACTGAAGAATTATGCCTTTATGCAATGAGGATAACATACTTTAATGGGCCTCTCCAAAATAAGCATAAACCGAATTGTCTGAATTATTCTCACAGGGATTTAGAAACATATTGTCCCTGATCAGTTATTCAACTGAATAGTGATTAAGAGTGAGAACTTCCTTGGGTTGTATGAGAAAAATGTGTGTTTCTCACTGAAGTCAGTGGTGAATCTCATTGATTTGGCCAGGCTCCAGTATCAAAATTGTTAGCTTGTTTTTTTTTTAAAAATGCAGAAATGCAACCTGGATTTGCCATACATTTTATTTTGGAGACATCCCTGATTACATGGAAATAAACAAAACTCTATTATATCAAAACATAAGGACCAGCTGAGCATCAGTTTATACCACCTCCTTCCTTACAGTAAATTGGTTAATGTCAAAACAAAAATCAGTTTAATTAACTCCCTGGAGCCTGAAACCTTTTATAAATTTGGCAGTTTTTCAATGTAGTGTTGGACATGGCCAGAACTTCTTTTAGAAATGCATGGAATACCAAGAGGTCTGGTGTTTGCCATTTACTATCCCGTCCTTGCAGCTATTGGACTTCCAGGTAATTATTGTAGTTAGTTACTAGTTGTCGGAATCATTGGTTAGCTGCATTGATTCTCCCACTTTAACAGTCGTGCATCTTCAAAATGTCGACACCCTTTGTCCCATTTCATCTGATGCATTATTCCGCTTCAATAGTGTATTTACTTCATTTGACTGGTGTGTTTTTCTTTGGAAGAATTTTTTTATGCTTTAACTGTCTTAATGCCTCTATCAAGGTTATAAATTATTCACTTTGAATATTTTATTCACTCTGAATTAATGGTATACGTTCTTATAGTATATATTTCTCCTTTATGAACACAGGTTCTTTCCATTACTTGTAAGATCTTCCCCGTTTAATGTCAAGCTGTCTTTTTTTTTGGCTATCACTTAATTCCTTAAATTACATTATTTGTCAAAATTGTACTATTTGTCAATTTACTGCTTTCCCATGGTGTAAATGTAGTTTTACTGTGGTTTATGCACTGTAAGTGTGAGTAAATTAACATCACGTTTTTTGATGCAAAGTAATTCTGTTGCCATTTGATCTTGTTATTGTGGGTGAACTTATTCAAAGTTATTGTCATTGAAGTGAATACAGGCCCCTTGGTCTATCGATTCTGTGCTGACACTTGAGAAACACCTGACTTTCAACCTGTCCCATTTACCAGGAGTTGGCCCATAGCTTTGAATATTATGACATGCCAAGGGCTCATCTAGGTAATTCTTAAAGAATGTGAAGTAATATGCCTCTACCACCACCATCATCAGGCAACCCCTCCCCACCTGCAGTGCATCCCAGAACATCACCATATAGAAATAGGTTTTCCGCACATCCCCCAACCCCCCCAAAACCCCCTACTGGTCACCTTAAACCTATATCCCTTCATGACTGATCTTTCAGCTTAAAGGAACAGCTGCTCCTTATCCAATCTGTCCATACCCCTCATAATCTTGTATATCGCAGATTGCTCTTCAGTCTTCTCTGCTCCAAAGAAATCAACCCAATTCTATTCGTTCTGCCCTCATAACTTACATTTTCCATCCCAGGCCGCATCCTGGTGAATCTCATCTGCACCCTCTCCAGTGAAATCACATCTTTCCTGTAATATGGCAACCAGAAGAGCACACGGTACTCTCACTGTGGTCTCACCAAAGTTCTATACTACTCCAACATAACTTCCCTGCTCATGTAATCCATTGCCCGATTGATAAAGACATGTCCCATATGCTTTTTTTCACCACCCTACCACTGTGCCCTTTCACCGTCAGAAATCTATGGACAAACATGAACAAGTTCCTTTGTTCAATAGAATTTCCTAGTGTCATTCTATTCATTGAATGTTTTCTTATCAAATTACACTTTCCAAAGTGTATCACTTCATATTTTTCAGAGTAAAATTCTACCTGACACTTACTTGCCCATTTGACCATCCTGTTTATAACTTCTTGTAGCTCAAGGACACTCAACCTCACTGCTAACCATCCAAACAATCTTTGTATTATCTGCAAACTTACTAATCACCCACACAGTCATCTATGTCATTTATATAAATGACAAATAATAGTGGACTGAGCACAGAACCGTATGGTACGCCACTAGACACTGACTTCCAGTCACGAAAAGCATCCTTCTATCAGCACCCTCTGTCACCTGCAACTGAGCCAATCTTGAATTCAGTTTATCAAATTACCTTGTATTTGCCTTCTGGATAAGTCTCCTATATGGAATATTGTCAAAAGCTTTGTTGTAATCCATATAAGCTATATCAACTGCACTATCCTCATCTACACACTTAGTCACCTCCTCAAAACTTCAAATTTGATTGGCATGACCTCCCTCTGATGAAGCCATGCTGCCTATCCTTGATCCTTGCCTCTCTAAGTGGATATAAATGTTGTTCTTCAGAATTTACTCCAATAGTTTCCGTACCACTGACATGAAAATCACTGGTCTGTAGTTCTCTGGCTTTTCTTTACAACCTTTTTTTAAATATTGGAGCCACATTAGCTGTTCTCCGGTTTTCTGGCACCTCCCCCGTGGCCATAGAGGAATTAAAAATTTGGGTCAGAGCCCCTGCAATCTCTTCTCTTGCCTCTCACAGCAGCCTAGGATGCAACTCATCCAGACCTGGTGATTTGTCCACTTCTCAAGCTATCAATACTTCCAATGCCTCCAAGAACTTCGCAGTCTCTCTCCCAGCTTCCATAGCTTCATCCTCATTCTGTTGGGTGAAGGTGGATGTAAAGTATTGGTTCAACACTCTACCAACGTCCTCTGGTTCTACACACAGATTGCCCCCTTGTTCCTTACTGGGCCCTACCCTTTCTCTTCCCATTGACATACCTATAGACTATCTTGAAATTTTTGTTATTTTTTACCAGCCAGAGCTTTCACATATCCCCTCTTTGCTTTCCTAATTGCTTTCTCAAGCTCCACCCTGCACTTTCTGTAGCTCACTAATGCCTCCACTGATTTGGTCCCTTTCTACCTGTTAAAGCCTCTCTTTTCCTTCTCATTGTATCCTGAATATCTTTAGTCATCCATAGTTCTCTAGGGTTGTTACTCTTCCTATCACCCTATGGAGAATATATTTGGCTTCTATCCTCCCCATTTCCTTTCTGAATGGTCCACTGCTCTTCTGTATAATTTCTCCATCTCCCTTGGCCAGACCCTGCCTTATTTAAATAAACTCTGTTCTCCCCAATCCAGAACATTTTTTGTAACTTGTCTGTTTTTTTTGTCTGTAAGAAGCTCAAATTGTACCATGCTTTGATCGCTATCATGGAAGTGTTCCCCCCAACCCACCTCAACTACCTGTCTGGCTTCATTCCCCAGAAGTAGGTCCAGAACAACTCCATACCTTGTTGGACCCTCTAAATATTGGCCTAAAAGTTCCCATCCGCATATTTCAAGAAATCCACTCCAAGTCCTTAACACAATGTCTATTCCAGTTAATGATGGGAAAGTTGAAATCACCTATCCTTTTGTTATTATTTCTTCACACCTCCGTGAATGGGACACAAATTTGCTGCTCAGTTTCCTGCCGACTCTCTGCAGGTCTATAATAAACACCTAGAAATGTGGCTACCTTTTTTTTATTCCTAAGCTGTACCCAGAAAGCTTCATTCAATTCCCCCTCCAAGATTTCGCCCTCCTTTACGCAGTAATTGACTCCTTACCTAATAATACAATACCTCCTCCTCTTTTACCCCCTTGTCTCTCTCGCCTGGAGATTCTACATCGTGGAATGTAGAATTACTAGCCCTGGCCCTCCCTCTACCACGTCTTTGAATGGTTACTATATTATACTTTCATGACCTTAGCTCATCCATTTTACCTTTGATACTCCCAGAATTAAAGTAAAGGCCATCAAGCCGTGTCTTACTCCCTTGAAAATTAATCCGCTGCACTCTCTCTGACTTGACTGTTTTACTGTATAATGCGGTGCCCTTATCCTGCGAACAGTCTGTGGCCCCTCCCCCTGCCAAATTACGTTAAACTATTGTGATGGGAATCCAGTTCCATTGTGGCTTTGGCAATGTTCCTGTTGATAAATTCTCATACATGTTTAAAAACTGTGTTACAAATGTTAGCATTGCTACTAAAATTATTATTTCTGTGAACATGAAGGTCTACACAGTTCATAAGGAGAATGACTGTACTGTAATTATCCTTATGAAGGTCTACACAGTTCATAAGGAGAATGACTGTACTGTAATTATCATGCTGTTGTGGATCTATGGTGCTATTTCCATTGTCACTATAGGTGGATTATTACAATTATATCATGGAATAAATGTGGATCTATTGCAGTATTGGTTTCGACAGTGACACAGTAAATGCCAAATTTATCATTGATTGAATTGTTTGAAACAAGAAAACTCTCTCAATCTGATAGGACTTGGAGGGTTGTGGGTAGCATTTTTGCTAATTAACCAGACGTTCCATGTTTGGGTCTCACTGCATGTCTTGGTGGCCCACGCAGTATACATTCATAATGTGGCTGAATAGGTTAAGCATCATCTTTCACTTCATTTCCACAGCTGTCAATCAATTCCCAGATGATTTTGTTGAAAGGGCATCATGAACTGTTGAAAGGTTAATAAATATATATGTAATCTATATATGTAATGTCTGATTAGTGTTTGTACCTATCTCAGGTCGATAGAGTGGTCAAGAAGTCATATGGCATGCTTTCATTCATCGGACGGGGTACTGCGTAGAAGAGTTGACAGGTCATGTTACAGTTGTATAGGACTTCGGTTCGACCACATTTGGAATACTGCGTACAGTTCTGGTCACCACATTACCAAAAGGATGTGGATGCATTGGAGAGGGTGCAGAGGAGGTTCACCAGGATGTTGCCTGGTATGGAGGGCGCTAGCTATGAAGAGAGGTTGAGTAGATTAGGATTATTTACATTAGAAAGATGGAGGTTGAGGGGGGACCTGATTGAGGTCTACAAAATCATGAGAGGTATAGACAGGGTGGATAGCAAGAAGCTTTTTCCCAGAGTTGGAGACTCAATTACTAGGGGTCACGATTTCAAGGTGAGAGGGGACAAGTTGAAGGGAGATATGCATGGAAAGTTCTTTACGCAGAGGATAGTGGGTGCCTGGAACGCGTTGCCAGTGGAGGTGGTAGAGGCGGGCATGTTAGTGTCATTTAAGATGTATCTAGACAGATACATGAATGGGCAGGGAGCAGAGGGATACAGATCCTTGGAAAATAGGTGACAGGTTTAGATAGAGGATCTGGATCGGTGCAGGCTTGGAGGGCTGAAGGGCCTGTTCCTGTGCTGTAATTTTCTTTGTTCTTTATTCACAGCACAATGTTTCTATCCTCAATCTTTAATATTCACTTTTCAACACAGCTCTCCTCTGCCATTTGCAGTATTACTGAAGATTCTAAATTGCTAACAGCTAAATTGGGATTTCCTTCTAATCTTAGAATCTGACAATATTTCACATTGCTCACATCCATATTTTCTCTGCATTGAGTTGGTATTACAGTGAGTGGTATCTCTTGCATATTTTCTATTTCAATTATTCACTAGAGGATGAACTTGATCTGTTACTTCAACCATGCAATGCTCCACTGAGCAAGAATTACATTGTATGAGTCTTCATATCCAAATTAGATTTCAGCATCTGGCAATGGTCCAGATTGACACTGAAAATCTCAAGTAATTAGGAAGACAAAATCTCAGTATTTCATTGGTATACCAATGCTCTTGTGTCTGTATTGTTGGACAGATTTAATTGCCATTCACTCCATTATGTTTGAAGTTATTCATAGTATCATAGAATCCATACAGTGCGGAAAGAAGCTATTCACCATCAAGTCTGCACTGACCCTCCAAAGAGCAGCCCACCCAGACCCACCCCCCATGCTATCCCTGTAAGTCCACATTTACCACGGCTAATCCACCTCGCCTGCACATCTCTGGACAATACAGGCAATTTAGCATGGCCAATCCACCTAAACTGCACATCTTCGGACTGTGGGAAGAAACTGGAGCACCTGCAGGAAACCCACAGTATTGTTGAGTAGATTGACTGCCAACATTGCCCAGAGTGAACGATCCCACAGCAATTCACTGGAAGGAGCCACATTTGATCACCACTGAACATTGTCCACAAGCTTGATATTTCCCATACTTAAAGTTCTGACATATAACCACTTCAATATTTTCATTATTAGTTAATGGCTGATGATTATTTCTTCTGTAATTCAGTTTCTGTGTTGCTTTCAATGCATTTTGAATTTTTACTTAGTCTTCCAATACATACCATTAGGATATTCAATTGTCATTAACTCAGACTTATTTCACTGGTGTGACTCACGTTTATTTCACTGATGTAAAATTCAAGATCACATCGCAAAAATATGCGCAAGTATTGTTAAAATTAATGATTTCATTTGGAGTCAAATACGTAACTTGGTTATTCGCACTGTGTCGCGCACGCACATTCTATATACCCGTCCATCTGTCTCTCTTCATAGAACTTTTCATAGAATCCCTACAGTGTGGAAACAGGCCCTTCGGTCCAACAAGTCCATACCGAACCTCAGAGCATCCCACCCAGACCCATCCCCCGATAACCCACCTAATCTACACCTTCCTGAACACTATGGGCAATTTAGCATGGCCAATCCACCTAACCTGCACATCTTTGGACTCTCGCTTTCTCTAATCCAACTAATCTGGCATTGATTATCATCCTGTACCAAAGAAGATGCGGTCTCTCTGGATGCATTACCTACTACCTGGTGTCCATGGCAATAACGGATCTCATGCTCATCGTTACTGCTGTAATATTAAACCGGATTGCTGGGATTTTTTTCCCATTCAGCTTCCCGTTTATCACCCCAGTATGCAGCCTCCGCTTGGCCTTTAATTTTGCAGCTATTGACAGTTCTGCCTGGTTAACTGTCGCTTTCACCTTTGATAGATTTGTAGTTATTTGTTGCCAGAAGCTAAAAACAAAATATTGCACCGAGAAGGTGGCAGTGCGAGTGATCGGAATCGTGTCCGCACTGACCTGTTTAAAAAATGCCTTTGTGTATTTTATATACGAACCCACGTACATAGTTAATAATATACCTTTGTTTTGTCGTGCACGGTTAATATTTTACACTTCACCAGCTTGGGCTGCGTATGACTGGATACGGCCTATTTTAACCCCATGTCTTCCCTTTATTCTGATTTTACTGCTGAATATTCTGACCGTCAGATACATTCTAGTGGCCAATAGAGGCCGCAGGAGACTTCGGGTCCAGAACAATGGGAAGAATCAGGGTGATCCAGAAATGGAAAAGCGGAGAAAATCAATTGTTTTACTTTTCGCCATCTCGGGCACTTTTATCCTGTTACATTTGTTATTTATAATAACGATCATATACATCCGAGTTGCGAAAGTCGTTTATTTCACAGGCTCCGACTTCAGTGAACAAACATTTCTTCTCGAAGAAGCCGGATTTAGGCTTCTCCTCTTGACTTCCAGCGTCAATCCGTTCATTTACGCCGGGACCCAAGGCAAAATCAGAATTGAGTTGAGGAATGGGCTGAAGTATCCACTGAGACTACTCATTCAAATATTTAAAATCGGAAGATAAGGCAAGTCCTTACTAGCTGTACGTTATTGTCCAGCATGTTCACATTGTTCGCCATCTGACTACGGCATACCTGTTGCCAAGTGCCACTCAACTTTCAATCGTCACTCACAAAGTGTGAGTTTAAGAATAAATTGGAAACAACGCATCCCCCTCCATTTCAGAAATTAAATATTCTCAATTAATTTCCTGATCTCTGAGCCATGGTTGCTCAGACTCGATCCATTTGCTTTAGCAAAGAGGAAGAGCAGTGTTGTAATCGGATGTTGTTGAGACAGACAAGACTTTATTGACGGATTAATTGATTGATTGATTGATTGAATGATTACTGAATCAAATGATGGATTAATTGATGGATGGAATTACTTATGTTTATGATTATTTATTGGTTTGTATGTCTAAACATGCATTCATTCATAAGTTGTGGGCATTACTGGAAAGGACTGTACTCAACTTTCTTTTTCAGGCAGAATTCTGGCTGCTCATTTGGTCTGAATGAAATTCTGCACCGTCTTCACATGCCTCTTGAATCTTGTCAGAACTATACACACTTCTTTCCAATAAATTCCTCTGTGGCCTTCATGATAACTTCAAGGTAGCTCATAAGCTTCATGTTGACTATTCCCCCACATTCTTCCATTTTTCAGAGTGTGAAGTCCGGAAACATCTCTGCCTGTTTCTGCTCCTCAGATGTCTGTGCTGCACTGACCTATTTGCAGACCTATTACCATCTAATATCCAGGCTTGGGCTGACAAGTGGCAAGTGACATTCACGCCACACGAATGCCAGGCTATGACCATCATCAATAAGAGACAATCTAACCACTGCCCCTTGACATTTAATGGTGTTACCATCACTGAATCCCCCCACTATCAACATCCTGGGAGTTATCACTGAACAGAAACCAATTAGATTCACCACATAAATGCAATGGCTACAAGAGCAGGTCAGAGGCTAGGAACACCATGGCGAGTAATTCTCTTCTTGACTCCCCAGAGCCTGTCCACCACCTACAAGGCACAAGTCAGGAGTGTGATGGAATACTCCCCACTTCCCTGGATGGGTACAGCTCCAACAACACTCAAGAAGTTTGACACCATCCAGGACAAAGCAGCCCGCTTGATTGGCACTACATCCACAAACATTCATTCCTTCCACCACCAATGCTCAGTAGCAGCAGTGTGTACTATCTACACGATGCACTGTAGAAATTCACCAAAAATTCTCAGACAGCAAATCTTACAAATCCACGACCACTTCCATCAAGAAGGACAAGGGCATCAGACATATGGGAACACGACCACCTCCAAGTTCCCCTCCAAGTCACTCACCATCCTGATTTGGAAATATATTGCTGTTCATTCACTGTCGCTGGGTCAAAATCCTGGTATTCCCTCCCTAATAGCATTGTGGGTCAATCCACAGCAGGTGGACTGCAGCGGTTCAAGAAGGCAGCTCACCACCACCTTCTCAAGGGCAACCAGGGATGGGGCAATAAATGTTGGCCAACCAGCAGTGCCCACATCCCGCAAAATGAATAAATAAAATAACTTCCATGACACCCTTGCCTACTTGAAGGTATCTATACTGGTGAAATATTCATGAGAATTATGCAATATGCACCTTGAGATCTCTTTTGCTGCTTAAGAAGTGGAGGAATGTTCCAGAGACTCAGAATCAAGCCACAGTTGTACGTGACCTGCAAAAGAGAAATAGGTGATGAGAGGACAATGTAAGTTTCTGACTGTACGTTGTTTAGATCTTTGGCTTCCAGTCTTGCGCACATAAGCACAATACTTTTTGACCCACAACATGTCTCTCAAGCCTATCCATTCAGTAATTCACTGTCTTGGGGCTTCACATCCAAATCACTATTAGTAAATGGTCTTGCCCTACTTCCTTCCCTTCTGGCTATAGTGCCATTTCCTTCACAGATGTGAGGATGATCATGAATTACATGCTGCCTCCAATTCTTGTCTTTCCATTTGTGTTTTGGCCCTCTCCCCGTGCTGGTATATAACCTCTTACTAAACCCCTGTTAAACACACAAACACAAACACAAACATACACACAAAAACACACACACTCTCTCCAACCTGTTGTGTCAGACAGAAGATACAGAAGCCTGAACACACGCACCAACAGGTTCGAGACTAGCTTCTTCCCTGCTGTTATTAGACCACTCTAACTTCAAATAATGTTGACCTTGTTTTGTGCACCTCCTGTGCAGCCATAACCTTGTATGCCTTTCTCTGTCTAAGCACCCTATGATCTGTATGTCCTTGTTTGCTATGATCTGCCTGTATAGCTCACAAAACAAAACTTCTCACTGTACTTAGGTACAAGTGACTACAATTAACCAAATCAAATCATATCTCACACATGCACATTTTGCCCATGTTCACATAGGTAAACATCATGGAGCAAAGGACATGGCCCTTGCACGTTGTCCCAGTATTGACTGTGCAAGAATCACTCATACCTTCACACTGAAAAGTGAATCTGACAAAGAATGCTGATATTACCTGGGCCAATTCCTGATGATCAGATCACTCCCATTTCATCAAATTAAAGGCTGCAAGTTTTATATTGTGCACTCACCTGGCCTGAATGCTTGAGGCCCCAATTCCTTTTTGAATTCAGATATTTAGATAAGTGGAACCTTAAATGCAGTTTCTCACCTTCTCTACTATCACTCTCCAGGTCAGTTTGATGTTACTATTGGTGAAATCGTCCTGTTTTTCCCACCATGACAGAGCAGGAACCCCCTATGAACCACTGCAGCGGGAAGCAGAATGTCTTGACAAACATTAATGAGTCCAGGAAAAACCCTTATTCTGTCTTTTGCCATTCCACTTTCTCTTGTTGCTAGGTCAATGTTGCAGTCTTTGAAAATAATGGTAGCTGGCCTTTACTTGTGGCAACTCCTAATTGTCTACCAAACCAATATGTCAGCACTTAATTAACCTTGAGAAGATGGTAATCTCATTTCTGCTTCTGTAGACCAACTACCCAATTTAGGTCAGTCATTGCAACTTTTGTGGCCACAATTGAAATTTTGGGCAATTTCATCATGAACCATTCTCTTCTTAATGGGCAATAGACAATATTGATTATGATTTAAGCTGATCTCATTTGGTGTTCCTCAGTGTAACTAGCTGGCATTTAAATTCAACAGACAATCGGAAATTCGTAGATTGGAAATGCAAGAAACTATATTTCTGATTCCAAAGACATTATTTTCACTGACTGGATCTAGATTTCTCCATTTACTGTGTCATTGCATTGCAATTAGAGTTATGTATATACTTTACCATTTATTTCAAAAAATATTCAATATCTTCAATGTTCAGATCACAGTGTAAGTGACAAAAGTTGGCTGTATTTGACATTATGAAGTAACAGTCAGCCGGTGCATCACTATCTGCGAACAGAAGACTTCCAACAGCAATGCGAAAAGTGGCTGGTGATTTGTGGTTTTTGGTTCTGTTCATAATAGGAAATTGCCATATGATACATTGTCGCATATAACAGGAGATCAGAAATTCATCTGGAGCATTGAAGTAAAGTCTTCGATTCCAGGGTACTGTGTAATGGAGGTCAAATTGCTAGGAAGCTACACAAGAGATTATTTGATAACCTGTTTGCAAATTTGAACTTCTGCAACCTTATAACGAGACATTGTCACAGGCAAGAGGGGAGTTTTTGTTTTCTTCGTTTTGTGGAAGTTTGTGATCTGTGAAGCCAGTTTCTAAGCTGCTAGAGCTGAATTGAAATTCAGACATCATAACTGAAAAGTCTTATGCTTTCTCAAATGACAGAAGGTGGAATGTGAGGAGTCTCTGAGTTAGTCTGCATTTATGTGCCTCTGGAAGTAATAGAAAGATTAGCATCTGGTGATGGTGTGGCCAGAAGTTTCAGTGTGACATCTTAAAGCGAAAATAGCAATGATACTTCACTAGGATTTAAGGTCTGTAAGTGATATTTCTGGGGAAAAGACTAAGTTTTACTATTATTGCTTATTAAGTCTCAGGAAATTTGTTCCATTTGGGTAATAATTTTAGTGGCAAACAAATACAATAAAAGTTCAAAAATAAAACTTGTGAACAATCAAGCAAGATTTCACTCTGGGATCCGATTTGTTCAGTGTTAGCATCATATGGGATCATAACATTGTGTTATATTTCTCTCAAGGTCTGTATCATGGGCAAGTGTTTCAATTCATTGTATGCTCAAATCAAGAGCAGTCACAGTGTTCTGTATTTGTACCAACGCCATGTCACCCTGAAACTCTGCCTTGCTAAACATTTGAAAACAAACAAATTTTTCCAGTGAGTTTAGTTCACAATTGATGAGATTTAAAAATCATCATGTGTTCTTCAGTGACCCAAATGGTAGGTTGATTTTAATCATGAAGACAGCCACATTCACTCAATTTACAACAACCATGCTACACAAGCATCAAAGTTCCTACCAATCCAAACCTCATCAGTATTCCAGAAAATCAGATCAGAATGCTGTGTTCGTCCACCTGGCTTACAAGCACTCAGTACAGACAGTGGGAAAGTACTAGTCAGAGGCAATGGAACAGCTTCCACAGAACTGCTTGCAATTGGTACAGAGACAGTAGAAACTGCCGATGCTGGAGAATTTGAGATAACAAGGTGTAGAGCTGGCTGAACACAGCAGGCCAAGCAGCAACAGAGGAGCAGGAAAGCTGATGTTTCGGGTCTAGACCCTTCTTCAGAAATGAGGGAGGGGAAGGGGATTCTGAAATAAATAGGGAGAGAAGGGGAGGCGGATAGAAGATGGATAAAGGAGAAGATAGGTGGAGAGGAGACAGACAGGTCAAGGAGGCAGGGTTGGAGCCAGTAAAGGTGAGTGTAGGTGGGGAGTTAGGGAGGGGATAGGTCGGTCCAGGGAGGACGGACAGGTCAAGGAGGCGGGATGAAGCCAGGAGGTAGGAGATGGGGGTGGGGCTTGAGGTGGGAGGAGGGGATAGGTGGGAGGACAGGTTAGGTAGGCGGGTACGAGCTGGGCTGGTTTTGGGATGCAGTCGGGGGAGGGGAGATTTTGAAACTTGTGAAGTCCACATTGATACCATTGGGCTGCAGGGCTCCCAAGCGAAATATGAGATGCTGTTCCTGCAACCTTCGGGTGGCATCGTTGTGGCACTGCAGGAGGCCCAGGATGGACATGTCGTCCAAGGAGTGGAAGTGGGAGTTGAAATGGTGCACAGCTGGGAAGTACAGTAGTTTGTCGCGAACCGAGCATAGGTGCTCCACAAAGTGGTCCCCAAGCCTCTGCTTGGTTTCCCCGATGTAGAGGAGGCCACAACGGGAACAGCGGATACAGCATACCACATTAGCAGATGTGCAGGTGAACATCTGTTTGATGTGGAAGTTCTTCTTAGAGCCTGGGATGGAGGTGAGGGAGGAGGTGTAGGGGCAGGCATGGCACTTCCTGCGGTTGCAGGGAAAAGTGCTGGGGGTGGTGGGACTGGTGGGGAGTGTGGAGTGGACAAGGGAGTCACGGAGAGAGTCCGGAAAGCAGATAAGGGTGGGGAGAGAAAAATGTCTTTGGTAGTGGGGTCAGATTGCAGATGGTGGAAGTGTTGGAGGATGAATCATTGGATCCGAAGGTTGGTGGGGTGGTACGTGAGGACGAGGGGGATTCTGTTTTGGTTGTTATTGCGGGGAGGGGGTGTGAGGGATGACTTGCGGGAAATGCAAGAGACACGGTCGAGGGCATTTTCGACCACTGTGAAGGGGAAGTTGCGGTCCTTGAAAACGAGGAAATCTGGGATGTTCGGGAGTGGAATGCCTCATCTCGAGAGCAGATGTGGCGGAGATGAAGGAATTGGGAATAGGGGATGGCCTTTTTGCAGGAAGGTGGGTGAGAGGAGGTGTATTCTCGGTAGATGTGGGAGACGGTAGGCTTGAAATGGATATCGGTTTCCAGGTGGTTGCCAGAGATGGAAACAGAGAAGTCCAGGAAGGAGAGACAGGTATCAGAGATGGTCCAGGTGAACTTGAGGTTGGGGTGGAAGGTGTTTGTGAAGTGGATGAACTATTCGAGCTCCTCGTGGGAGCACAAGGTGGCGCTGATACAGTCATCGATGTAACGGAGGAAGAGGTGGGGGATAGGGCCAGTGTAGCTTCGGAAGAGGGATTGTTCCACGTATCCTACAAAGAGGCAGGCATAGCTTGGCCCATGCGAGTACCCCCTTTGTCTGTAGGAAGTGGGAGGAATTGAGGTAGAAATTGTTGAGGGTGAGGACGAGTTCAGCTAAGCGGATGAGGGTGTCAGTGGAGGGGGAACTGTTCGGGCCTGCGGGACAGGAAGAAGCAGAGGGCCTTTAGGCCATCTGCATGGGGAATGCAAGTGTATAGGGACTGGACATCCATGGTAAAGATGAAGTGTTGGGGACCAGGGAATTGGAAGTTCTGGAGGAGGTGGAGGGCCTGGGTGGTGTCACGAACGTAGATGGGGAGTTCCTGGACCAAGGGGGAGAAAATGGAGTCAAGATAAGTGGAGATGAGTTTGGTGGGGCAGGAGCAGGCGGAGACAATGGGTCGACCAGGGTCGTCAGGTTTGTGGATTTTGGGAAGGAGATAGAAACGGGCAGTGTGGGTTTGGGGAACAATGAGGTTGGAGGCTGTGGATGGGAGGTCTCCTGAAGTGATGAGGTTGTGGATGGTTTGGGAGGTGATTTTTTGGTGGTCGGGGGTGGAGTCATGATCAAGGAGGCGGTAGGTGGAGGTGTCAGAAAGTTGGTGCCTGGCCTTGGCGATGTAGAGGTCAGTGCGCCATACTACAACTGCGCCTCCCTTGTCTGCAGGTTTTATGGTGAGGTTGGGATTGGAGCGGAGGGCTGCACGTTCTGTGGGGGAGAAGTTGGAGTGGGTAAGAGGGGTGGAGAGGTTGAGGCAATTGATGTCTCGACGGCAGTTGGAGATGAAGAGGTCGAGGGAGGGTAGGAGGCCTTGGGGTGGTGTCCAGGAGGATGGGGTGTGTTGGAGGCGGGAGAAGGGGACAGTAGAGGGAGGGTTAGGCTCACGATTAAAGAAGTAAGCGCGGATGTGGTGGAAAAACTGTTCAGCGTCCAGGCGTGAGTTGTATTCGTTGATGTTTGGGTGGAGGGGAACAAAGGTGAGCCCTTTACTGAGGACTGATCGTTCGCGCTCAGTGAGTGGGAGGTCTGGGGGAATGGTGAAGACCCGGCAGGGCTGGGTGCTACTGTCTCCTCTGGAGCTGCTGGCTGTGGAGGCGGTGGGCACAGTCAGCGTCGGCGGTGGGCGGAGCGAATGTCGGATTTGGCGGTGGGCGGAGCAGCATAGGCCAGTGAATCCTGGATGTTGGCAGCGGCTGAGGCGGCGGCAGCGGCGTCCTCAATGTCTGTGGTGTTGGCCTCAGAAACGGAGGCGGCAGCATCAGCAGCGGTGTCGATGGCGTTCGCTGTACCAGAAATGGCGTACCGGACTTCATCCGTGGAGTCCATGGGTGCTCCGAAAGTGGCCACATGGTCACTGGCGGTGGGCACATTGTGGGGAAGGTCCTGGGTAGGTTTGGGGATTTGGGGGGTGGAAGAGGCCTGTGTTGGGTGGCAGGCACCAGTAAGTTTAGTGTACTTACGGTTTTTACCATCCAATAAAGCCGAGTAGAATTGTGAGTTCAGGTTGTGGATCCTTCGAAGAATGAAAAACAGGAGAGGTCCTTTGCAGGTCTGGGAGTGGGAGGCTCTCAGCTGGGGTAGACTTGATTGCAGTACCAGGAGAAGTCGGCACATTGCTGCGAGTGTATGTTTGAGGAGTTGCAGGGAGAAACACTTTTGAAGGACATCAATGTTATGAATGTAGCAGTCATCATGGTTGGGGCCAAATTGGGAAGGCCTAAATGTAGACTGTAGTCCATTGGGGATGATCTGGTTCCATAGGCAGGTACTCAGAAAGGCAATGTAACTGTAGTACCTTGTTTGCTTCAGGACATGGTCGAGCAGTTTCAGGGCTGAAGAGATTACAAGAGGGTTGCAGTGGGAGAGATATTCACTGAAGTCTTTCCAGAGGGAGGAGGGTAACTTCTTCAAGGTAGGCATCCTTAGAAGAGGCTTCGCAGTGGGGTTAAAATTGATTCAGAAATAGTAGAAACTGCCAATGCTGGAGAATCTGAGATAACAAGGTGTGGAGCTAGATGAACACAGCAGGCCAAGCAGCAACAGAGGAGCAGGAAAGCTGACGTTTTGGGTCTAGACCCTTCTTCAGAAATGTGGGAGGGGAAGGGGATTCCGAAATAAATAGGGAGAGAGGGGGAGGGGGATAGAAGATGGATAAAGGAGAAGATAGGTGGAGAGGAGACAGACAGGTCAAGGAGGCGGGGTTGGAGCCAGTAAAGGTGAGTGTAGGTGGGGAGTTAGGGAGGAGATAGGTCAGTCCAGAGAGAACGGACAGGTCAAGGGGGCGGGATGAGGATAGTAGGTAGGAGATGGGGGTGGGGCTTGAGGTGGGAGGAGGGGATAGGTGGGAGTAAGGACAGGTTAGGGAGGCCGGGACGAGCTGGGCTGGTTTTGGGATGTGGTAGGGGGAGGGGAGATTTTGAAGCTTGTGAAGTCCACATTGATACCATTGGGCTGCAGGGTTCCCAAGCGAAATATGAGATGCTGTTCCTGCAACCTTCAGATGGCATCGTTGTGGCACTGCAGGAGGCCCAGGATGGACATGTCATCCAAGGAGTGGGAGGGGGAGTTGAAATGGTTCGCGACTGGGAGGTGCAGTTGTTTGTTACGAACTGAGCATAGGTGCTCCCCAACCCCGCCTCCTTGACCTGTCTGTCTCCTCTCCACCTATCTTCTCCTTTATCTATCTTCTATCCGCCTCACCATCTCTCTCTATTTATTTCAGAATCCCCTTCCCCTCTCCCTTCCCCCATTTCTGAAGAAGGGTCTAGACCCTAAACGTCAGCTTTCCTGCTCCTCTAATGCTGCTTGGCCTACTGTGTTCATCCAGCTCTACACCTTGTTATCTCTTATCCTTGGAATTGGTAGACTGATCCTTATTCAAAAACTCAGCGGCCAAATTAAATGAATATACCATTACTACCACAGACTTCATTAGCAACTGTGTAGAAGACTGTGTGACAATGAAGTTAATTCGAATGTTCCCAACCGGAAACCATGGATGAACCGAGAGGTCCCTTGCCTACTGAAGTCCAGGCGTGAGGCATTCAAATCAGATGGCCCTGACCTTTGCAGGAAATCCACATATAACCTCCGTCAGGCTATTAGAGATACCAAGAGGCAATACCAGACTAAACTGGAGACCCAAACTAACCACATTTCTGAAGAAGGGTCTAGTCCCGAAACGTCAGCCTTCCTGCTCCTCTGATGCTGCTTGGCCTGTTGTGTTCATCCAGCTCTACACCTTGTTATCTCAGATTCTCCAGCATCTGCAGTTCCTACTATCTCTCCACACAGACACTCACCATTTGTGGCTAGGTTTACATGACTTAATGGCTACAAAGCAAAGTTGAACAGAATAGTGGACAAATATATATCCCTCCCTGATGCGCACAATGCATTTTATGTTCGGTTTGAACAGTAGGTCATTGAAACGATGTTACCTGCTCCGACAGCCTCAGATGCATCTGTTCCCTCAGTCACTGCTGCAGACGTCAGATCGGCCTTTGTGAACATGAACCGATGGAAAGTGATGGAATCCCTGGCCATGCACTCAAATCCAGCTCTTACCAGCTAGTGGGAATTTTTGACATCTTTAACCTCTCCTTATTACTAATTGAAATCGCCACCTGCTTCAAGAAGACCACCATCATCCCAGTGCCAAAGAAAATGTATGCAGCTTGCATAAGACTACTGTCCATTGTCTCTGACCTCCATAATTATAAAGTGCTTCAAGAGGTTAATCATGGCTCACATCAACTCGAGCCTCCCAGCCTACCTTGATCCCTTGCAATTTACCTACCATCACAACAGATCTATGATCGATGCCATTTCCCTGGCCCTACACTCATCCCTGGAACATCTGGATAACAAGGATAGCTAAGCCAGGCTCCTACTTATTGACTAAAGCTCTACCTTCAACAACATAATTCCAACCAAACTAATTTCCAGGCTCTGACATCTAGGTCTCTGCTCGGCCCTCTGCAACTGGATCCTCGATTTCCTGATCCACAGACCGCAAACAGTGAGAATAGGCAATAACAACTCCTCCACAATAATCCTCAACACTGGTGCCCCACAAGGCTACGTACTCAGCCCCTTGCTTTGCTCCCTCTGCACTAATGACAGTATGGCCAAATTCTGTCCTGACTCCATCTACAAGTTTGCTGATGAAACCTTTGTAGGCAGGATCTCAAACAATGACAAGACAGAATACAGGCAAGAGATAGAATGCTTGGCGACATGGTGCAAAGATAACAATCTCTCTCTCATTGTCAGCAAAATGAAAGAGCTGGTCATTGACTTCAGAAAGCAAGGTGGAGGGCACATCAATGGTGCTGGGTTGGAGATGGTCAAGTTCCTAGGGGTGATGATCACCAACAATCTGTCCTGGTCAACCCACTTTGCTGTTACAATCAAGAAAGCACAACAATGTCGCTAATCCTCAGAGGCAAAGGAAATTTGGCATGTTAGTAAAGACTCTTACCAATTTTTATAGATGCACCATAGGAAGCATTCTATCTGGATGCATCATGGATGTATCATGCAACTGCTCTGCTCAGGACCATAAGAAACTACAATACATCATGCAAGCCAGTCTTCTATCCATTGACTCCACCGATACTTCTTGCTGCCTCAGAAAGGCAGCCAATATAATCAAAGACCCCTCCTACTCCACTTACAATCTCTTCCAAACTCTTCTATAGGGCAGAAGATACTAAAGCTTATGCACATGTACCAGCAGACTCAAGAACAGCTTCTTCTCCACTATTATTATACTCTGGAACAAAAACAGAGTTGCTGGAAAAGCTCAGCAAGTCTGGCAGCATCTGTGGAGGAGAAAACAGAGTTAATATTTCGGGTCCGGTGACCTTTCCTCAGAATTGAGTTCTGAGGAAGGGTCACCCAACCCGAAAAGTTAACTCTGTTTTCTCCTCCACAGATGCTGCCAGACTTGCTGAGCTTTTCCAGCAACTCTGTTTTTGTTCCTGATTTACAGCATCCGCAGTTCTTTTGGTTTTTATTATTATACTCTGAATGGACTTGTCAAATTTTAAATGCAATGTCGATCTTGGTCTTTGTGCACCTTGTCTGGAGCCATTTGCTACAAGCTCACCTGGAGGATGCCTTTGCTTTGCATAATTAAGGGAACCGCTGTGCCACCTTTCTGGTTTACCTTGAGGAACTCCAGCAGAGATTTCCTGCAGGTGTGATGACTAACCTCCAACAACAATCATCTTCCTACGCATCGGATATTAATGCAACTAGCAGAGAGTTTGCCCACTGATGCCCATTGATTCCATTTTTGCTAAAGTTCCTTGAAGACACACTTTGTCAAATGTGGCCTTGATGTCAAGGGCTGTCATTGTTATCTCAACCCTGCAATTCAGTTCTTCGGGCTATGTTTGAACCAAGGCTGTAATGAGGTCAGGGGCTTAGTGGCCCTGGTGGAACACAAACTGGGCGTTGCTGAGCAGGTGCTGCTTGTTTGCACTGTTAATGACACCTTCCATTACTTTATTGATTACCGAGAGTTGACTGATGGACCAGTAATTATCACTGTTGAATTTGCCCTGCTTTTTGTGTACAGGACATTCCTGGATAAATTTTCACTTTGTCAGATAGTTGCCAATAACTATAGTGGAAGTGCTTGTCTAGGAAAGCAGCGAGTTCTGGATCACAAGACTTCAGTACTATTGCTGGAACGTTGTCAGTTTCACAGCTTTGGAATTTTCCAGTGTCCCCAACCGTTTCTTGATACCACGTGGAGTAAAACAAATTGACTGTAGACTCCTCTCTGTAATACTGGGGTGCACTGGAGAAGAAAGAGATGGATCATCCACTATGTACTTCTGGCTGAAGATTGCTGCGAATGTTTTAGGTTTATCTTTTGCACTGATGTATTGGCCTCTTCCATCATTGACAATGGGGATATTTGTGGAGCTTCCTCCTCCAATCAGTTATTTATTTGTCCACCACCATTCATGAGTAGATGTGGCAGGATTGCAGCATTGAGATTGTTGGTTGTAGGCTTGTTCAGCTCTGAATTTCACTTGCTGCTGATGCTGCTTTCATGTACAAGTGGTCCTGTTTAGTAGCTTCACCAAGTAGACACTTCTTTATAATGTATTTCTGGTGCTGCTCTTGGCATGGTCTCCTGCAGTCTCCATTGAACGAGACTTAATGGCAATGGTTGACTGGGGGATATGATGGGCCATGAAGATTGTACTGGAGTATAATTCTGCTGTTGATGGCTCACAGTGTTTCATGGCTGCCCAGAACTGAGTTCCTGAATTTGTTTAAAGCATGTCCCATTTAGTACAATGATAGTACCACACAACATAGTCAAGGGTATTCTCAATGTGAAGGCACAACTTTGCCTCCACAAGGACTGTGCAGTGGTCACTCTTACCGATACTGTCATGAGAAATGTATATGCAGCTGGCAGATTAGCAAGGATAAGATGGAATATGTATTTCCCTTTTGTAGGTTCACTCACCACCAGCACAAACACAGTCTAGCAGCCATGGTCTTTACAACCCAACCAGCTTGATGTTAGTGCTGCTGCTGAGCCACTCTTCATGGTAGACACTGAAATCCCTCACCCAGAGGACATTCTGTGCCCTTTTCACCCTCAGCCCTTCTGCAAGTGTTGTTCAGCACATTTAGAGCAGGTGAGTGGTCTCTCCCCAGTGTGAATGTACAATGACTTGAGATGAGTGTTTGAAGCTTGTCCCACAGTGAGAGCATTTGCATGGTCTTTCATCAGTGTGAACACGTTGATGTGACATCAGTTCTTCAGAATGTGTAAAGAATTTCCCAAAGACTGGACATTTAAAAGCTCTCTTCCAAGTGTCAAGTCGCTGATGGTTTATAGTTCGGATAATGGAGTGAATCCCTTCCTGTAGGTGGAACAGGTTAATGGTGTCCCCTATGTGGCTGCACCAATGCCTTTCCAGATCAGAGAAGGATTTAAATCCCTTCCCAGTTTCTCTGCATTTCCATCATTTCTCTCCAATATGACTGAATTTATTTTTCAAGTTCCAGACAATTGTCTGGATCCTGGTCCAAACACCAGAACATATGTATGGTTTCTCTCCACTGTGATTGGTGTTTTCTCCTTCCGTGCTGATATTGATCAGCTGGACCAGTGGGCTAAGGAATGGCAGATATAAAGTTTTGCATTTTGTTAAGACAAACCATGGTGGGACTTCCACAGTTAATGGTAGGGCTCAGGGGAGTGTCGTTGAACATAGAGTCCTTGGGGTGCAGATACATAGTTCCTTGAATGCGGCATTACAGGTAGACAGGGTGATGAAGAAGGCATTTGGCACACTTGCCTTCATTGGTCAGAGCGTTGAGCAAAGGAGGAAGGGTCACTGGACCCAAAACATTAATTCTGATTTTTCTTCACAGGAGCTGCAAGACCTGCTGAACTTTTCCAGCAACTTCAGTTTTTGTTCCTGATTTACAGCATCCGCAGTTCTTGCAGTTTTCATTGAGTATAGGAGTTAGGACATCATGTTACAGCTGTACAAGACCGTGGTAAGGTCATATTTGGAGTACTATGTACAAGTTTCCTTTATTCCTTTATTCGTTAACAGGATGAGGATGTCATGGCTAGGCAGCATTTATTGCCCATCCCTATTTGCCCAGAGGGCAGTTCAGAGTCATCCACATTGCTGTGGGTCTGGAGTCACACGTAGGCCAGACCAGGTAAGGATGGCAGTTTCATTCCCTAAAGGACATTAATGAATCAGATGGGTTCTTCCAACAATCGACAATTGACAATGGATTCATGGTTATCATTAGGTTTTTAATTCCAGATACTTATTGAATTCAAATTGGTGGGATTTGAACCCTGGTCTCCAGAATGTTATCTGGGTCTCTGGAATAACAGTCCAGCAATAACACCACTAGGCCATTATCTTCCCATTTGGTAACTCTGTTACTGGAAAAGTGTTATTAAACTGGAAAGGCAGCAAGAAAAACTTACAAGGATGTTACCAAGACTGGAAGGTTTGAGTTATGAGAGGCTGGGTCAGCTAGGACGGCTGGATCAACTTGGAATGTAGGAAGCTGAGAGATTTATAAACTCATGAGGGGCATTGATAAGGTGACTAGGCAAGTTTTTATTTTACAAACAAGTACTATAATGTAGAGACAAATAATTATTGGTATTTAGGTTGGTATCTGGGCCTTTACTATATTTAGGATATAATGCAAATTTCTAGTTACCCTTTGAGAGGGTAATCGTAGATCCCATTCTTCTTGAACCATAATCTGATGAAGATGCTCTGACAGACCTGTTTGATGTTATTCCGATGTCTAGGATTTTCACTCTGTGAAAGCATAAGGGCATATGACACAGATGGATATTTGGAGATGATAGTGGTGAATGTACGACTCTTGTGTCTGCCCCTTCCCATACATCAATATAATAGCTGATCTGATTATCACCTCAACTCACATTCCCAACTGTCCATGATTATTATTGACTCCCTTCTTAGTCACGAATCCATTTACATCTGCCTTAAAAGTATTAATTGACCTCCTCTAGTCACTGGGGATAAAAAGAGTTCTGAAGACCTATTGAGAGAAATTAAAATCCTTCTTATCTTTGTTTTAAATGGGACACCTCTTATTTTTGAATTGTGACCCAAGTTCTGGTCTTTCCCACAAGGCAAAAATTGCTTCTAGTATACATAACTTGTCAAGTCCCGTCGGCATCATATGTGGTTTTGAAAAAATCAATTCTCATTCTTTTAAAATCCAATCAATGCAAGCCCAGCCTGTCTAATCACCCCTCATTCATAACCTCTGTATTCCACGGATGAGGCAAGTGTACCTTCTGATGTTCCCATGCTGCGTATCCCTTTGTTCATCTGTATTGCAGAAGGCCAAAGTTTGGGAGATTCTGTAAATATTGTGGTTGAGTTGCAAATGCATAAAATCTTCCTCCTTCAACCAGTCCTGTCTCTCTCTCTCCTCCCACACAAATTGGCCACTGTATCAATTGCCTTAGTAATTTTGTATGTTTGCTTTGAGACGTGATAAAGTGGCAAAAAAACTTTATTTTAATCGACAGTAGACGCAATCAATGGCGGGAGATTACCCTGAATCCCCTGATGCCTAGAAAGTGCTCTATCTCACTAGAGGAGGGGACATTGTGCAGACGCCCAGTTGGGCAGTAACTGGGGCATGCGCACTCAGCGCACAGCCAGTGGGCTCTGGCAAGTGACGAGAGAATGAGATGAATAAAGAGAGCTGGAGGAGGAATGGAGCTGTGCAGTCATCGGGGAAGCTTTAGAAACGCTTGCTGGAGGCCACAAACTGGCAAGAAAGAGCCGCTATTTGAGAATTGTTGTGTTTCACTCCAGGACGGGCCCAGATTTAACAGCTACCATAAGAGAAATTTTTTCTCCAGGACTGTGGACAATAACTTCTATAAACTCCTTTTTCAGAATATTGCAAGTGAAGGGTTGCATTCGAGAAACTGAAATTAATCATCACTTTGATATCTGATAGTGTTGCTCAATTCTTCAGGCCCTGGACATATGGGACGTTTGAATTCCAGGTCTTTGCCTGTCGCTGGGTAAGAAATATCTTTCTCATTTCTCCCCTCCAGATATTTCCAAACACCTGAAATCCCTGTCCATTAATCTTTTATGATCAGCTAATGGGAACAGGTTTTCATCATTACCATCATAACCTTGTAGAACTAAAGCAGGGCAGGCGACTGAAGTAAAAGTGGGAAAACACTTTCGGTCTTTGTTTATGACTATTCTTTCTCCTCTACCCTAAACTGATGCCCTCTAGACCTCGATTTCCCCAATCCTGGGAAAAAGACTGAGTGCATTCATTCCATCCATGCCTCTCATGATTTTATACACTTCTATAAGATCCCTCCTCAGTCTCCTACATTTAAAGAAACAAGTCCTAGCTTGTCCAACCTCTCCTTATAACTCAATCCCTTGAGTTCTGGCAACATACTTGTAAATTTCTTCTGCACTCTTTCCAGTTTAATAATATCCTTCCTGTAGCCAGGTGACCAAAACTGAACACAATACTCCAAGGCTTCACCAGCATCCTGTACAACTGCAACATAACTTCCCAACTTCTATACTCAATGATGGGAGATGGGAGAGATACCAAATGAATATTTTGCATCAGTTTTTACTGTGGAGGAAGAAGTGGAGGCTAGTGATTGCAAGGAAACAAATTGTGATGTTTTAAAAATAGTTCACTTTACAGAAGAGGAAGTTTGAGGGGTCTTAGGGAATATGAAGGTGGATAAATCTCCAGGAGCTGATCTAATGTATCCCATGAACGCTGTGGGAAGTAAGGGAGGAAATTGCGAGGCCCCCTCCAGAAATATTTGCACCATCTCTAACTACGGTTGAGGTGCCTGATGACTGGAGGATGGCTGATATTGTACCGTTGTTTAAGAAGGGTTGAAAGGAGAAACCGGGAACTATAGGCCTGTGAGTCTGACTTTGCTTGTGGGTAAATTGTTGCAGGTGATTTTAAAAGGCAGGTTTTATGGACATTTAGAGGAGCAAAAATTAATTGGGGATAGTCAGCATGGTTTTGTGTAAGGAAAATCATGTCTGACAAACCTGATTGAGTTTTTTGAGGAAGTAACCAAGAAGTTTGAGGGCAGAGCAGTCGATGTTGTTTACTTGGACTTGTGTAAAGCCTTTGACAAGGTCTCGCATAGTAGACTAATTAGTCAAGTTAGATCACATGGGATTCAGGGTGAGCTTGCCAAATGGATACATAGCTTAACAGCTGAGTGCAGAGAGTGGTGGTGGATGGTTGTTTTTCAGACTGGAGGCCTGCCACCAGTGGTGTTCCACAGGATCAGTGCTGGGTCGCCGTTTGCCTGTCATTTAAATAAATGATTTGGATGAGAATGTAGTAAGTTTGTGGATGATGCCCAAATTGGTGGCATAATAGACAGTGAAGAAGGTTTTCTAAGATTACAAAGGGATCTTGATCAAAGGGGTCAATGGGCTGAAAAACAGCAGATGGAGTTCAATCTGGATAAATACGAGTTATTGAATTTTGCTACAACTGACAGGGGTAGGAGTTATACAATTAATTGGTAGGGCCTTGGGTAGTAGAGCAAAGGGACCTAGAGGTTCAGGTACACGATTCTTTAAAGTTTGCATCACATATAGACAGGGTGGTTAAAAAGGTATTTAGCACAACGTTGTAGACTTGCTCGCCGAGCCAGTGTATTTGATTGCAGACGTTCCGTCACCCTGCTAGGTAACATCATCAGTGCCCTCCAGTGAAGCGTTGGTGTTCTGTCCCGCTTGTTATTCATATGCCTTGGTTTGCTGGGGTGGGATTGGGGAAGTTAGAACAGACAAGAAGACAAAGTGATTCTAATCCATACATTTGATGAAACACCCTCATGTGCACACCCCTTGGTGAACTATACTTCCTAGCCCATACCATTCCTGTAATTTCCACTATCACAGATGTATTCTGCATGATTTCAGCAGAAGCAGAGACAGTCTGTTCAGATCTCTCCGCTCTGAGTTTCAGACCCCTTGAGGCTTCCCATAAAGGTTGTTTACTTGTACCTCTGCAGGATCAGACACAGCTAATGGGGGACTGAGCAGCATTTTGGGAGATGAAGACAGTGTGTTGTGTATTGTCTTGAGGGCTGGGTGTTAAAGGGTGAAAAGTGCAAGAACTTTTAAGTGCAGTTCCCACTTTGAAGCCTTGATTCTCCACTATCCCTCTCCTGGAGCAGCATCACATCATTGCTCCCTCTCTGCTGCAGACCAGCTTGGTGGGGTCAGTGATGTGTTGAAAGGGTCATGGAGATAGCATCTGTTAGTCTGTTTTAGACAGGAGACTAAAAGATATAGGAGCAGAGATTCCCTGTCCAGCTGTGGTCATGATCTGCAGACCCATTTCAGAGTTGTTTTTTTCCCTTCATTCATTCACTGGATGAGGATGTCGCTAGCTAAGTAGCATTTATTGCCCATCCCTAATTGCCAGGGGACACACATTGCTGTGGGTCTACAGTCACATGTAGGCCAGACCAGGTAAGGATGGCAGATTCCTTCCTAAAGGACATTAGTGAGCCAGGTGGGTTTTTCCGACAATCGACAATGGATTCACAGTCATCATTAGATTCTCAATTCCAGATATTTATTCAATTCAAATTCCACCATCTGCCAATTCGAACCCGGATCCCCAGAATGTTATCTGGGTCTCTGGATTAACAGTCCAGTGATAATACCAATAGGCCATTGCCTCCCCTTGCTTGAAGTTCCATAAAAGCGGCCACTCTCTCCATGATAGACAGCCTCTGGATTGTTGTCCAGCCCTACAGCCCTATGAGTCCTCTGCTACCCTCCAATTCTGACACATTCCTGTCACCCACGCGTATCACTCCACCATAGGTGGCCATGCTTTCAGCTCCCCAGGTCCCAAGCTCTGGAATTCATTCCTTTCCCTGTCTCTCTTCTGAGATAATTCTTAAAATTGACCCTTTCGACCAAGCTCTCAATCATCTGTGAAATACCTTTGGAGGTTTTATGATGTGAAATGTTCTGTACAAATGCAAGTTGTTGTTGTTATTGCCATACGCTAGGAGAATCAGGAAGATAACACAAATGTTTTAAATCCTCTGATTATAATAATCAGTTATTTTCAGACTAGACACTCAAACCTGCCATTTCACTTTCAATCAGGACCACATCCCAGTTTGACCCCAATCTCTGAGGTGACACAGCTCATTTGCAGCACTCCCCATTGTTCTCACCTGCCCTAAACCCAGTTGTAAAGGTGCTTGTGTCCTGTGTCTAAGAGCTCTGAACTGTGGAGGGAACGGCTGGGATACATTTCTTCTCCAGTTCAGGATGAACCCTCATCTTCACTCCTGGAAGTGATGAACATTAGCAGTTACAGCAAAATCCAACCCCCACAGTAATTTGTGAACTTGCTGGTAACTCTAATGTGAATGACTGAGAGAATCCCTTCCCATACCTAAAGCAGGTGAATAGCAACTCCAATCTGAATGAATTGAGAGGATCACTTGAACCCAGTCCCACAGTACGAGCATCTGAATGGTCTCTCATCAGTTTGAACATGGATCTTTCATAGCACTTCCGGCAGAATGAGTTTTAAAAAAGGCCTCTTACCATTGAGAAAGGGCTGTGAACTTGTAGAATTCTTCACCACAGAAGGCTGTTGAGGCTGCGTCACTAAATGTATTCAAGGTTGAAATTTTTAAATCAGTATGGGAATCAAGGGTGATGGCAGAAAAGGCAGGAAAATGGAGTTGAGGATGATTACTTGAGCCATGATCTCGCTGAATGGCAGAGCAGTCTCAACAGACTAAATGCTCTACTTGTGCTCCTATAGCTTATGGCCTTAACCGTTTCATCTGTCAGCAAAGCAAATGACTGAGTGAATCCCTTCCCACACTTGGAGCAGAAGAACAGTATTTGCCTTGTGAGCTTCTCTGGTGTCTCTGTAAGCTGTACAAATGAGCAAATTCCTTCTGTCACTAAGGGTAAGGTGAACAATTTATTCCGACTGTCAGTTCTCTGGTATGTATGTTAATGAGAATAACTGAGCAAATGTTCGCCTACTCTCCTCACAGGCGAATGATGACTCAGCAGTGCGCGCCCTCTGGTGTTTTTGCAAAGGGAGTAAATAAGGGAATCCCTTCCCACAGTCAGTGCAGGTGGATGGTCTCTCACCAGTGTCTACATTGATGGGGCTTTCTGGCACAGATGGGAATCTGAATCACTTCCCGCTGTTTTATAAGTTTTAGGTCTAATAATTTAAACTCAAATCCCACTATTAATTTATTCATTTGAGACTTTGACTAAGAAGACAACAGGAGACAATTGACACAGTACCTGAGGAAAGTTTATTTAGATTATAAATAATACATATTGAAGTAGGGTAGTGACTTTACAGGTGTAGTTCATCACTCGATCAATCTCAAATTGGCTTTTAAATGTGATGGATATTGACTGATACCGCATCCCACTATCTCCAACTCGCTCCTTAAGTTTTCAATTATCTTTCGGTTCATCCCTTTCTTTAAGCTTTGCTATTGGCAAGAAACATAGAATTCCTACAGTGTGGAAACAGGCCCTTTGGCCCAACAAGTCCACACCAAACCTCAGAACATCCCATCCAGACCCATCCCCCTATAAACCCACCTAATCTACACATCCCTGAACACTACGGGCAATTTAGCATGGCCAATCCACCTAGCCTGCACATCTTTGGACTTTGGGAGGAAACCGGAGCACCCGGAGGAAACCCACGCAGACACGGGGAGAATGTGCAAACTCCACACAGACAGTCACCCAAGGGTGGAACCAAACCCAGGTCCCTAGCGCTGTGAGGCAGCAGTGCTAACCACTGTGCCACCATGCTGCCGTCGTTTTAAGACTTTTTATTGGAATAAGAGGATAGTTTGAAATGTTCTTTACCTTTTTGTCAGGATAAAGAGAGGACAATTAGAACCCAAAGATTGACAGATATTTTTAAATCAACCTTTTTGGACATGATAACACTACCACAGCCTTTTTGAAAAAAAATAATAAATCTGTTCGGGCAGAGCTTCAGCACAGGCAGGACTTGAACCTGGATTTTCCGGCTCAGAGGCAGAATCATTACCACTGCATCACAAGAATCCTTTCCAAAGATTAATATCCTTAGCTGAGATCACCCTCATCGGCTAAGAGTTTGCATCATTGGAAACCTGATTTGTGTCAAACTCCGGGAGAAAACTGGATCTTTCTGTTTGCAGCTTTAAACAGAGGAATCCCTGTGGGGCTACAGCAAACATCTCAACATCTTTTACTGTAATGGATTCATTAAGGACAGAGAGGAGCAGCGATTATCTAAGGGCAGTGAGAATAGAAATTCAACATCTTGTTGGGGGAGCTGGAATTTATAACTGAAGGTTGAGAACTGAAATAATTTGGAGTAAGAAAGTCGAAATTGACAACAAAAATGAATAATCAGTAACAAAATAGAAATTAATCTTATCAAACAAAACTAACTTGTGTTGCAAGATACTAAAAAGATTCTCAACACCCTGTTTGCTTAGCATGAAGTTGATTTAATTGATGCTTATATTTACTTACATATGTTCCTATGTATGAAGTGTGGAGCAGGCCATTTCAATTGAGCCTGTTTTGTCATTTAATAAAATCATGGCAGATCTGACTGTGACCTCAATTCCACATTTCCACTCACACCAAGAATCAAGAATCTGTTTATCTCTGCAATAAACATTTTCAATGCCCTGTCTCCACTGGTTTCTGGGGCAAAGTTCCAAAGAGTTATGACCATATGTCAGAAAGCATTCTCCTCACCTCCATCTTAAGTGGAAAAGTCCTTATTTTCAAGTATATCCCCCTTGTTCTAGACCCACATACAAGAGGAAACAGCCTTCCAGTATCTGACCCATCGAGACCCCTCAGGATCTTCCATGGTTTAATAAGATCACCTCAAAACACCAATGGATATAAACCCAAGCTGCAACTACATTATCACTCCATCTCAGGAATTAATTGAAAGAACCTTCTCTGACTTGCACTCACAGATTTATATCTTTTCTGAAAGAGGGAGATGAAAACTGTACACAACACTCCAGGTCTCACCTATACAACTGGAGCATAACTTGCATATTCCATCACCCTGACAATAAGGAGCAGTTAATTTCCCTTCCTAAGCACTTGCTTATACCTGCATACATTTTTGTGATGCATGAAGCAAGCCACTCAGATCCCTCTGAACATACAGTTTTCCAATTTTTCTCCATTTAAATATGCTGCTTTTCCATTCTTTCAGCCAAAGTGGACAAATTCACATTTTCCTATAATAAAATTCCACCTGCAAAACGTTTTGCCCACTCACTTAAACTATCTGTATCACTTTTCAGACTCATTATATCCTATTTAGAAATAATTCTCTACCTTGGTGTTAGCAGCAAATTTATCAACCAAACTTTCAGCTACTTAAGCCCTATAATCTGGTATCTTTATTTTGACTTCATCTATATTATCTCTTCCATTAGGAGCTCTCAGTTGCGAAGCAGCATATGATGTAACACCTTGTGAAATGCCTTCTGGAAATCAAAGTTGGGCACATCCACGGACTCCCCCCTTTTTCTATATTGCCTGTTACTTCTTCAAAGACTGCCACTAAGTTTAATCAAACATGATTTCTCTTTCTCAGAAGCATGTTGACACTGTTTGATTGCATTGACATGTTCTATATGCCCTGCTACAATCCTCTCAAGAACAGATTCCAGCATTTTCCTTCTGACAGATGTTAAGATAACTGACTTGCTGCTTTTCGCCTCTCTCCTTAACTCAATGGAAGAGCCCCATTTAATATCCCCAGTCTAATGGGACCTTTCTAGAATCTGATAAATTTTGGAAAATTAAAACCAGTTTGAAGTTCATCAAGGCCCACGATCTTGTCAGCTTCCAGTTCTAATAATTTTCTCAGTACCCTTTCCAGTTGATTATGTTCCTTGTTTCTTTTTAGTTCAAGATACAGCATTATTTCTGTTATACTAAGTTGCATCCTCTAAAGTGAGGGCAGATACAAAATATCTTTTCATTTTATCTACAATTTCCATATTTGCCATTATTAACTCATCAGTCTAATTTCTAAAGTACCAACAATCACTTTTTTTAAAACTCTTTTCCTTTTTAAATACATGTAAAGTCCCTATTTATTTTTTTATTTCTGACTACCTTACTTTCATACTCTAAATTCACACTTCTTATCAATCTTTTAGTATCTCTATGATGTTCTTTACATTCTGCCCAGTCTTCTGATCTGACACTCATCCTTGCAGAATTAACAGCAAAATCCAATTGTTGCAGTTTGATTTTACCTTGCTGATGTGTCAGCAGGGTGAATGATTCAGTGAATTCCTTCCCACACTTGGAGCAAGTGAATGGTCTTGCCCAGTGTGAACTCGCCGGCTGTACATGAGATGGGATGGGGTCTTGAACCAATTCCTGTAGTGTCATCAGTATGAACACGTTCTTGGGATATAATTTCCCAGGAATGTTTGTAGCATTTCCCCCATTCTGGTTATTTAATAGGTCTCTCATCAGTGTGATCACATTGGTGTTCCAACAATTTAGATGAATTAGTGAATTCCTTCCCACATTCCAAACAGGTGAATGGCCTTTCCCCAGTGTGACTGCAATGACGGGCTTCTAATTCAGAGGGAAATTTGAATCCCTTCCCACAATCCCCACATTTCCATGGTTTCCCCTGGTTGCAACTGCATTTGTGTTCTGACAGACAAGCTCATTGGTTGAAGCCTCGTCCTTATACAGAACACATGTATGGTTCCTTTCTACTGGAGCAGGATTAGGCATTGGCCCATCAGGTGTCATAATAGCTGATTGTCCAATTCTATACCAAATATCTCATTTTCTCCCCATACGCTTTGATAGTTTTATCTACGTAGTTGGAACTACGATGTTGTGGCCATTACAGAAACTTGGGTAACTCAGGGACAGGAATGGTTGTTGGAAGTTCCAGGATTTAGATGCTTTAAAAGAAATAGGGAGGGTGGTAAAAGCGGCGGCGGAGTGACATGGCTAGTCAGGGCTAGTATAGCAGCTACTGAAAGGCAGTTCGAGAATGATGCGTCTACAGAGTCAGTTTGGGTTCAGGTCAGGGACAAGAAAGGAGCAGTCACTTTGTTTGTAAAAAAACTCCAATAGTTGCAGAGAAGTGGATGAGTGGTTTGGGAGGCAGATACTGGAAAGGTGCAGAAGTCACAGGGTAGTACTCATGAGTGACTTCAACTTTCCAAATATTGATTGGAAACTTTTTAGTTGTAATAGTTTAGATGGGGTGGATTTTGTCCAGTGCAATCAGGAAGGATTCCTGACACAGTATGTAGAGAGACCAACACGAGGAGAGGCCACTTTGGATTTGGTGCTTGGCAAAGAACCGGGTCAAGTGTCAAACCTATTGGTAGGAGAGCATTTTGGCGGTAGCGATCATAACTCTGTTACTTTTACAATAGTCATGGAAAAGGATAGGTACATTGGGGGATTAATTCTGTTAGGCAAGAACTGGGTAACATAAAATGGGAACAGATGCTGTCAGGGAAGAGCACTATAGAAATGTGGAGATTGTTTAGGGAATGGAGGGTGTTTAGGGTGGAGGTATCTATTACGAGGGGGCATAGTTTTAAAGTGAGTGGCGGTAGATATAGGGGAGACGCCAGAGGTAGGTTCTTTACTCAGAGAGTGGTAGGGGCGTGGAACGCATTGCCGGAGAAGGTAGTGGAGTCGGCCTCATTAGGGGCATTTAAGCAGCTATTAGATAGGCATATGGATGATAGTATAAGCTAGGGGTGGAGGTTAGATTGACCTTAGGTTTAGGGTAAAAATTCGGCACAACATCGTGGGCCAAAGGACCTGTACTGTGCTGTACTGTTCTATGTTCTATGTTTTTTATCCCTAACAGCTATATTTAAATCCCTAAAACTATTCAGTGCTGACCTCAACCACTTTTTGTAGCAGAGAATGTCACAGGCTCACAACTCTCTGGTGAAATCCCTTCTCAGTTTAGTCTTAAATGACCTGTCATTATCCTTGGACAGTGACCAGCGGTTCTGAACTGCCTGGTCACTGAAACACATTTCCTGCATTTATCCCGAGATAACACTGTGGAGCTGGAGGAACACAGCAGGCCAGGCAGCATCAGAGGAGCAGGAAAGCTGATGTTTTGGCTTGGGACCCGAAGAAGGGTACCCAAACCGAAACGTCAACTTTCCTGCTCCTCTGATGCTGCCTGGCCTGCTGTGTTCCTCTAGCTCCACACTGTGTTATCTCTGACTCCAGCATCTGCAGTTCTTACAATCTCCTG